>NW_026623417.1:1439974-1478053 GCF_030028575.1 Malurus melanocephalus | reverse complement strand
GTTGGATATGCGTGTCCACAGTTCTGGCTAGAAAGGAATTTACAGGAGAGAAATCAGAACACAGGGAAATAGAAACAAAATCAGTATGTTTCACCAACAGAGAATGGTGACAGGTGAATTTGGGCTGCAGTAGGGCCACTGAGAGTGGACTTTTACCCCAAAGCAGAGGGAGGTCCCTGACCTGACAGGAGCTGGGCTCCTCACCCACATCTGCTTCCCTGTTTCCTCACTCAGATAATGGATGTCTTTGYGCTGTCTGATGAGGAAAGCAAACCATCCTGTGCACATGTCTAGCWCCTGTGAAAGCCACTTTCTCCCTAACCTGTTTGATCATGATAGATGCTGTGAGCTTTATTGGCTTAAAGTCCTTTTAATTTGAATCGTATTAATCAAGCCATTGGATGAAGCCAACAAATGTAGAACTGCATCACAAATAAAGAGCCTCTCACAGAGCTAACATGTGTCTTTGCAGGGGGGCAGGAATGGTTTCCAGTTGCCTCCTTCAGCTGGAAATGCTTTCTGAGGGGGAGAAGTGAAAAAGTTGAGAGTGATTCTATATGGCAAAGAAGTGGAGAACTGTGTGCCAAGGGAGGTGCCAGAGACCAAGGGGCTTATTCTAGATCTGCCACTTCCCTCCTCCTCAGCAGGCTGGCATCTCTCTGCTGGCTCTTTCCTTTTGAGCCACAGCGCCCTTGGGACTCTGGCTGTGCTAGTGTCACACTCCCAGCAGGGAAGGCTGAACTAGTTCCCAAAAGAAAGGACACTGTACATGTAATGGCTGCAAGACCTTTATAGATGCAGTACGTGGTGTCCAGGAGAGTGCTGGATTCACCCAGCAAATATATCAGAAAACCACAGGTCTGAGCACTGAGCACAGCAAGGAATTATGTACAAAGCCTTCATCTGAGGGCATTTGGAACCCACCTCTGGCCCCCAAAAAGGTTTGGATTTAATGTTAATGAAGAGTGGGATGAACCCGAGTCTGCCCTCACTGGCTATTCAGTTCTTGTCTACTCACTTGGCAGTGTAAACACGGTCGAAGGAGGAGGATCCCTGCCGCTGCAGCCCCTTGCCATTGCAGTGTCTGCTTTCATGCTCCACTTTGTTAGCAAAAAAAGCTGTTAAAAAAACCACAGAGTATTCAGCCTGAGATGTCATCTGGAGATATCTCAGAAGCTGAGCTTCGTGGGCTCAGCTCTGTTCTCATGAGTGTCCATACTGGACAGATAGCAGGAGAAAATTCAGGTGCATGGAGGTGCATGGATATGGCCAGCGTGCTTGCTCTGTCACCCAAGTTTCACCAAACCCCTTGTGCAAGGGTGCAGTGCAATGACACTTCAGGCATTCCCACATGTGACTGGTGGCAGGCTCTCACCTCCAATGCCTGCTTCATCCAAACACTGCTCTTCAGGCAGCCCACACCCCTGCTGCAGAAGCACTGCCCTGACCCCATCCTTGAGCTCCCAGTGGAAAAAGAGCTTTCCAGTCGCAGCTGCCAACCCCAAACCTTGCCCTCCAGCAGAGCAGGGAGACAAAGCAGTCTATTCTCTTTCAGTGACACCCACTTGCCAAACCAAGGACATCCTGCTGGGTTGGTTCTTTTCCTGGAAAGGCCCATAGAAAGCCTGTCTTAATGGCTGATTTGTGTGCATCCTCCCTTTAAGCAGAAGTGTTGTGTCACCTCTAGATAATGTATCATGCTCTTGACAAACACATTTTATCTGATGACACCAAACCAGAAACCATCAATCATATGTCTAAATACACCAGAGAGAACTCTGGCAGACTACAAGCTGCAAGCTTTCTGCTGTCGTGCACCCCATTTCAAGTACATCCAAATTGCTCTATGGCTTGGAATATTAACCAAATATGCACATAAATGATAGCCCATCAGCAAATACATTATTATAACAATAAAAATTTAACTAGATAAGCTGCAGGATTTCATCTCTGCAATCTGAAGAGTTGCCTCTTTCCCCCCCTTCACTGATGCTGCAAAGAGGTTTTTGTATGTCCATTTTCTTTAATAAAAACTGCTGAGTTTTTTTTTTGGTTTCCAGCATTGTGTGATCCCCTGGGTACATAGGACCCTTCTGCAGAAAAACCCACGGTGCTTTGAGCCAGCATCCCTGCTGTGAGCCAGGCTGCAGACCCTGCCACTGTCACCAGCACACTGCTCCTGAGGGACCCAAACCAGACACCAGCTGGTGGCACAGCCACCAGGAGTTCTCAGTACCTCCATCTACCCATCAGCCCAGCTCCTGGTAAGAGGTTATTATCCTAGAGTCACTTACAGGACCTAATTGAAGAGGACAGTGCTATTTGGTCCAGTGCTAAGCTGCAGCAATGGAAACCTCTTTCTGCACGTCAGGGACCGCACGGGCTCTCTGGTAGCACAGGTCCTCCCTTTCTTTTAGCAWGCATGTGAAATCACTAGAAAATACCACAGCTACTGAGAAAGCCAAGTAAGCCATTTATCTCCCTCTCCACTGCTGCAGGGGCTGCCACTTCCCAAATATAAGCATGCTGCTGCAGAGAGGCTCCACGATGCTGGGAGGCAAGAGGGTGGTTTCACAAACCAGCATAATGTGAGTGAGCAGAGCAAAACTGGAGTGGAGACGTTTAATTCAGCTCAGCTGTTCCAGGAGATGATGCCCTGAGGTTCCAAGGCTGCAGACTGCCCAGAGCCTCAGTGGTGGCAGTTCCACTCTGGTCAAGGTAGTGTACCAGAGTCCAGGATACGCCTGGTTGTTTCACAAGTCCATGCCAGCAGAAACTGGGAGCTGACGATCCAACCTAGCCAGTGCTTGCAAACATGCCCCTTCTTTCTCTCCACCTTGCTTCCTCCATCCTGATCTGCCCAGCAATGACCACTGATTTGCCCTGAAAGCTGCTGGGTTGCAACATCTCTTCGATGAAAGAACAGAACTGCACGCATCACTCAGTGGTGTGTGGCAGCATGAGTCATTCTGTGGGATGTGGAGATTTCCGTCATGAACAAGGAGACAGAAAATGGACATCGGGCTGGGGCAGCACCACAGCCCACCTCCATCCTTAGGAAGAACAGCATTCACCCAAGCTGTTTTCTATTCCTGCACCCTATCCAGAAAAGCATAAAATCACAAATTTACGTGGCACTGACTTCACGCACTTAGAGACCATCAAGCAGTTGCCCAAGCCCTTGAYAAACATTCCTACTGCATTAGTTATTAAATTCCCTGCAAGGCTGCGTATCAGGTCTGGTCTTTCTAGACAGAAAGTCTGGGAAGAGGAAATCAGATGATTCAAGGCTTGAAATTATGGTTTAGGCCCATCTGCCTCATGTGCTTGGCACACTCTGCCAAGCATCCTACTTCCCTTTTGTAGCAGCTGGGTCAATAATCTCACAGACAGATATCCATCCATGAGGTAAAAGGACATGGATGAAAGTCAGATATGTCTGAGTGAGAGAAAACAAAAACCTGTATACAAAGTCATATGATTAAATAGATAGAAATGCATATTTGACACTTTTTCTTAGGTATGGTATGTGCTCTGGTCTTAACGTGTCATATTCTGGTGATGTCACATGCTGTGCATTTACCAGAGAATAACACTGGGTTAAATGACATGGCATTTAGTGCCTATGTTGAAACTAAACCAGTCTGCATCTCCTTTTTTTTTTTTTTTTTTTTTCTCCTTGGCAGCTAGGCTCCCACCACTTCCCCTCTCTGCAGCAGCCCAAGAATAGCCCATTTCCTAGGACTTTGTGTTCAGTGGGAATCTCCCATTTGTAATAAGAAGACTTCACTGAATATTCCTGGAATTTTCACCAGCTCTCCATGCCACTGCTGAATCTCTTTGAACCTGGGCAAACTTAGTGCAGCTGAGGCAAAACTCAATTCTTTCTTTGTATTCTGGGCAGAACTTCCTGCTAAAATAAGTATTTGTAAGAAAGAATGATGATGAASTTGAAACCAAATTTTCACAGGAGAGAAACTTGCTTTATTTAAAAAATCCTGAAGAACAGTAGGGACTATACAAGGTCTGAAGGAAACTTCAGAGAGAAGGAAGCTTCACCATCTCAGGAAAACTGCAGTGTTCTTGGGACCACAGTTAATTGAAATTAGTTACACGGCAGGACTTGAAGATGCAGGAGAGCTGTTTGCCCACAAAAAGCCCACACAGACCCCYCCAATTCTGTCCTCTTCACCCAGCTCCAGGCAACTTCACCCACTGCAGCCCCCCAGGACTTGGTCCCTACYCATAGCAGCGGGGCTCCAGCTTGAGAGCAGCCCTGGCTGACCACAGGAGGGACCCTGGTCATGAAAGGAGGTCTCAGTCATCAAATCAAAATGCGTATTGCCACAGGGTGTTAGTTGGTAGTATTGAGTAATAGTAYTGCCCAGCATATTAGTCCTTGTATTATCTGAAATCTATAAAAAACTCACTCTGGAATATCACAGAGTAGGACCATGTGACGGTCAGGATACTGCCACAATGGCACACAAAATTCCATGCTCAGAAGACCATTTCTAAAGCCAAAGCCAGGCTAAGCAGGCATGCACTTAAAACCAAAGATTATCTCTCCAAAGATCAGCTCACCATATGCCATCCGGAACTTTCCTCAGCTCCCTTCTATCCCTTAAACAAATGTTTATTTTCTCTTACCGTTCTGGACAACACTGATCAGGGTGACGATGGCAAGCAGGACAATGCTTCCCAGGGTCTCCTGGTCCATTTTGGGAACGGGCTACCAGGGTGGACAGTGCAGTGTCAGTGGCAACTCAGTGCTGCAAGCACAGAAGGAGGAAGTGAAGGTCTTATCTTGAATCATGAAGCACTTCCTATGGCTTCACAGGAGAGTGGCAGCACCCTGCGCTCTGGTGCCTGTCAGACCAATAACTGMAGGCTCACTTACTGTACACAGATGAAGCCCAGGGAAACAAGAGATTATGTGTCTGTGATCCAAGAGTAYACATAATGTGGAAAGATAATTATTGCCTTTCCTACACAGGAGCAAAATAGCAACCTGGACATCGAAAACATGTCTGAGCATTTGGCCAGCTGTGTGGAACAGCAGAAAGCTGGAAGAAACGAGTCAGGCCACTGTGGCATTGTTGGTAAGTGCCTGACCACGCCACAAGCAGCTGGCAGAAGAAATAATGTTGGAGAGTCTGAGCAAAGCTGTTGCTCTCAGGCAGATGCTCTCCCTTGTCACATTTCCACCAGTGTCACCAGTGAGGAGACCCCAGACCTGCCTGGCACAAGCCAAAGCTCCTGATCCCCCTGGCATGTTGGAAGAGGCAGGGCACTAATGCCATGACAGTCGCTGGTGAGCACAGAAATGTTTTTCATTACCAGGTATGGATCCTGCATCMTTTCCCTTACGAGTAAATCCTTGAAAGTCAGCCACAGCTATGAACACTCAATGTTTCACAGGCTCAGACTTCACAGTTGTGCCCCTTTCCAGTGCTTGAGGGCCAATATAGCTGAGCACAATTGATGCAGCGTGCTCACAGCTGAGACCCGAGCTTGATGCAACTGGCACAGAAGTACAGGCTTCMGTGATGGACACAGCAGTGGGATGGCTTTGGTTGAACASCAGGTGCCCACTAAAGCCACTCTTGTCTCTCCCCTCCTCAGCTGCTCAGGGGAGACAAAATAGAGCAAAAGGCTAAAGGGTTGAGATAAGGGCAGGGAGAGAGCACCCAGCAGTCACTGTCACAGGCAAATCAGACTTGACTTGGGGAAAATAACTGAATTAATTGCCAATGAAAATCAGAGTAGGATGATGAGACCTAAAACAACATCTTAAAACACCTTTACCCACCCACTTCCCCACACTCCCACCCCTCCTTCCCTGGTTTAACTTAATTTGCAATTTATCTCCCTGCTTCCTCCAGCAGCACAGGGAAATGAGGAATGAGAGTTAAGTCAGCTTGTCACACATTGTCTTTGCCCCTTCTTCATCCTCAGCAGGAGGACTTCTCACACTCTTCTCTGTTCCAGCGTGGGGTGCCTCCCATAGGAGACAGTCCTCTATGAACTTTTCCAACAAGAATTCTTCCCATGAACTGCAGTTCTTCATGAACTTCTTCAGTGTAGATCTGCTGTAGGGTCACAAGTCCTGCCTGCTCCAGTGTAGGTTCCTCTCTCCATGGGGCTACAAGTCCTGACAGGATCCTGCTCCAGCAGGGGTTTTCCATGAAGCCACAGCCTCCTGTGGGTATCCATCTGCTCCAATGCCTGGAGCACCTGCTCCCCTCATTCCTCTTGGCGTCTGCAGAGGTGCTGCTCTCACATATTCTCACTCCTCCTTCCAGCTGCAATTTTCTTCTGTGCAATGATTTTCCCCCTTCTTAAATCTTGTCCCAGAGGTGCTGCCAGCATCACTGATGGGCTCGAGCTTGACTAGCAGTGTGTCTGCTTGGAGCCTGCTGGCATTGGCTCTGTTGGACATGGGGGAAGCTTCTGAGAGATTTTCACAGAAGCCACTCCAGTAGCCCTCCACTACCAAAACCTTGCCATACAAACTCAAGACAGGTAGCTGCAGAAAGTCCTGCACAGCAAGGACAAGATGCACAGCTTCTGTCAGATGACTGGAAAGCATCCTCATTCAAAATGTACATCTCTTGCTGAGCATAACTACTCTGCTACCTTTTGCCYATATCTGATGGGGAAAAGACTTATGAAGAATGCTTCCCCTTAGTAGGAATTTAATACTAATAAAAAGTAGTATTTCCACTGGACTTGGCCCTGTACAACTTCTGCCCCATCTCCCTGTCTGTCTCCACCATGTGCTGTTCAAGAGGTCTGAGTGCTGCCCAACATCCAAAGCATGGCCAGAAAACTGGTTACCTCGCTCTGGATGGGACACAACCAGGTGGGAGTTGCCTGCAGCAGCCAACCTGCAAAACCCATATTTTATAATGGGGACATATTTGCTTACAACAGTGCTTTTATCCAGTCTCTCTGTCATGCAAATTTTTTATAATCTTTATTTTTAGATATGAAAAACTCTCATATACTTTGAGTATAAAAAAAATACACAGAAATGAACTGGCTGAGAGATAGGTGTTTAACACTGTGAGTTGTGACAGACTGTTGCCTTTACAGGAAAAGGGTGTCTTTCTGGGATACCTTCCCTACAGCCCAACTGTGTGAGAAGCAAGGCCATAAAGAGCATTTAGGATTAAATTTGGCCTGTGATATTTTCTTCAGATTTTTGACTTATGCCAGATTTGCTTTAGGAAAAAAACCCAAATCCAAGAACAAATAGAGAAGCACATCAGCTCTTTGAGAATGATTTTATTCAGGCTAAAGTTCTCTTTTTCCCCAGAATACGAAAAATATCAGTGGTCTATTGAGCACAGGATTTTAGCTGATATTTAGGGATGGCATTTAGTGCCAAGCATATACTAATCTTCTGAGAAGAAAAACCTGTCACCTAAAAGCCGTTATGGAATTAAGTCAAATAAGGAATATTGCCTAAGCAGAGATCAATGTGACTGTGAAGAAAGGAACTGTGCCTGGGCATGGACTGACAGGAGGGAGCTGCCAGACAGGAGAGGGTGAAGGGGGCAGCACAGGTCYTCGGGGCATCTGTGGTAGGGAGGATTCCCAGACATCCTCCTGAAGCAGGCATTGAGCTTTCTCCTCCTGCTRCCTGCAGCTTGGTTTTGATTTACAAGTGGCAGTACAAGCACATGAGCCTGCTCCAGCTTGCCAAGAAAACACCTCCCCRTGATCAAAGACTTCCCAGGGGCGGCTTCTATTCAGCTCTCATATACAAGGAGGTAGGAATCAGGCTGCTGAGGTGTGGAGTTGCCATAACGCAAAAAGCCCCACAACACACCAGGAGTTAATGCCAGCAGGCTTTCCAGCTGACTGACCCAAGCTCCCTTCCCCTCTCCCTGTGTGCTGGCCAGATCATGAAAACTGAGCTGTGGATGCCTTTGCTTTCTCCTTGTCCTGCTCTTTGTTTTCCAGCTCTTTGCTTTGCTGCTGCTCAGTGCCTCTCACCACACACTCATCCCTGCTTTGCTCCTCTGCTCTTCCCCTTCTGACTTCCCCCTGTCCCCTGGCACCACTTTGGCATTTTGGCATTTGACATCCCCAGCATTTTCTGGAAACCCAGCTGGTTCCCTCCTCTTACCCAGGTTTGCTCCAAAGCCATCCCACATGTATGTCTGGAGGAAAGCAGGGTTTCACACTCCTCCCTGCAGTGAAAAAACATGACATCAACTCCAGGGCTTGTTAAAATGATTTCTTGGTGTGTAGGGAGAAAAAGGCTTTGCCAGCAAGAAACTCCTGGGTATGTCTGTCTTAAGAAATGAACTGCAGAGTTTTGTTTTGTTGGTTTTTGTTTGTTTTGTTTTGTTTTGTTGTTTTTGTTTTTTTTTTTTAAGTGCAGCATCACTCTGAGGGCACCGCTAGAGGAAAAACAAGGAAATCAAGATGTTGTGTAAGACATGAAAGAAGTCCCTTCACCATGGCAAGGCAACACTGTTGTACAGCCAGACAGAGCAGAAACCCTTAGTGTAGAGGATTATCACCCTTTCATACCCCTTGGCACTGGAATAGCTCCAGGGTACAAGGTGATTCTGGCAAATTTTTTGCCATTTGGGGAATTGCCTTGGCAAGGAAGGGCTAAGTTGGGGCTAAAATAACTCTGCAAACCGTTTCTTCCATATCTATATGTTAAACTGTTCCCTTTCGCTGAAATCTAAACATACTCACTGGATCACTGTCTGGATAAGACAGAGTTGGCACCAGTGGAAAACCCCGTTCACCTGGAAGAAAGATCAGTGAAAGACTGACCCATCATATCTCACTTACATATGGGAAACAAGGGATTTTCCAAGCAGACAAAACCAGAAAAGGGCATGTGGGGGGAGGGAGCACTGCCTGCACCTTCTGCAACCCCTAGCTGTGGTTGGACCTATTCRGGCACAGGCAATTCTGTGCTTCAGCAGCTGCTGTCAGACCCCAGCACTTCTCCGTTTAACATCCACATCGTCTTGTCTGAGGAAGAAAACCTTGACACAGTGAACCATGAAGCTTTGCACGGAAATGTGCAAAGCCAGAGAGCTTTTCCAGTTGCACTGCGAGGTTTCCTACACATTAATCTCCTCCTCTAGAAACTTGAGCAGCCAGTCAAAATAATCCCTCTGTAGAATTGCTTTCACAGTGAAGAGAAAAGGACTGGGAACACAGATCTATAAATATCTTTTGGGATGTTCATCTCTCCTCTCCCCTCGTGCACTCTGATCAGTGCTCAGCAGCACGGACGCCAACGAAAGCATRTCTCCTGATAAAATAAAAGCTTCTGGTGTGAAGCTCCCGTGTATGAATGCCAGGTGACACCCAGCTGTCATGCTTTATCACAAATGACGTGGGACACGAGCCCCTTGCACTGGCTGGTTAATATCAGCCCTCGGCTTTGCCAATTAGGAGTGCTACAGCGCCATCAAACGCAGCRCGCACACGTGTGGGTGACTACCTGCTGTCATGTCAACCTGCTCCAGCAGCACATCCTTGCTGAACCCAGACAAAACCCCAGCAGAGCATATGAAAGGAGCTGGAAATGTGAAGTGTAGCACGAAGAAAAGGGCAGTGCTGCGGTTTTTAAGATGCTGTCTTTATTTTGCACAGCCAAGGGGATRACGTTGTGGAAGCAGACAGAGGACTGCCTCAAAAACCCCTCCTTCTCCACATTTCACAGGTTTCTTCCTTTCACTTACTGACTTCATACTTCATTTGTACAAATTCAGCTCAGAACASAGAGCTGGAAGGAAGAACCTGTAGTCCCTTCYGGGCCCACTGGCACAGCCTCCTCCTCCTCACCCTCTGTGTCTCAYTGTCACGGTTCAACCCCAGTTGGCAACTCAGCCCCACRCAGCCACTCTCACTCCCCACCACTGAGAGCGGGGAGAGAATCAGAAGCATAAAAGTGAGAAAAGGGTCAGGAAAAGCCACACATGCAAGCAAAAAAAAAAAAAAAAAAAAAAAAAAAAAAAACAATAAATGCTTTCACTGTTTCCCAMAGGCAGGCAGGTGTTCAGCCATTTCCAGGAAAGCCACATTTCACCACACCTAATGGCTACTGTGGAAGACAACACTATCACTTCAAACATTCCATCCTTCCTCCTTCTTCCCCCACCTTTATATATTGAGCGTGAGGCCAAGTGATATGGGGCAATCCTTGGATCTGCTGGGGTCAGCTGTCCAAGATGTATCCCCTCCCAACTCTTTGTGCACCCTCAGCCCACTCATTAGTGGGGTGATGTGAGAGGCAGAAAAGGCCTCGATTTTGCAAAAGCCCTTCTCAGCAGTGACTGAAACATCCCTTTGCGATCAACACTGCTTCCAGCACAAATCCCAAACACAGCCATCTGCCAGGTACTGGGAAGAAAATTAACTCTACCCGCAGTATTTCAGAGATGGCCTCACCAGAGCTSAGCAGAGGAGCAGAATCACTTCTCTTGACCTGCTGGTGATCCTTTGTCTAATGTGACCCAGGGCACCATTCACCTTCTTGGCCGCAAAGGCTGTCCACCAGGACCCCCAAACTCCTTTCTGCCAGGTTGTTTTCTAGCTGTCCTGGTKCATGGTAGGTTTTTTTTGTCTGCAGCTGCAGGACTTCGCACTTCTTGTAACTTTGTGAAGTACCCGCCAGCCCATTTCTGCCAAGGTCCCTCTGGACAGCAGCATCACCCTCTGCTCTGTCTGCCACTCCTCTAAGGTTGGTGCTGCTTACAACCTTGATGAGGGTGTTCTCTGGCCCGTCATCCAGATTGTTAATGGATCCCTGAGGTACATTTTTAGTTACTGATATCCAGCTCCATCCTGCCACTGGTCACCACTCTCTGRACACAACTGTTCAGCCCACTTTACAATCCACCTCCCTGGCTGCTTATCCAACCCATTCATCAACAGCTTCTCTGCAAGGATCCCCAGGAGACAGTGTCAAAGGCCTCACAGAAAGTCCAGGCAGACAATAGCCACTGCCCTCCTCCCTTCTACTAGGCCAATMGCTTTCACCATGGGAATCTACCAAACTGTCAAGCATGACTACCCCTTGTTCAAGCCATACTGACCACTACTGATGATTTCCGTGTCTTTGATGTGCCTGAAGATGGTTTCCAGGATTAGCTGATCCATCACCTTCCCAGGGATTGAGGTGAAGGTAACCAGGCTGCAGTTCCCCTGGTCACCCTTCTCTYCCTTCTGGAAGATGGAGGTGATATTGCTTTACTCCGACCCTTGACACTTCCCTTCATTGCCATGACCAATCAAAGCTGATGCGGATTGCAATGGATCTGCCATCTCCCCCAGCACCTGTGAGTATATCCCATCAGGGCCAATGGACTTATGTATATGCAAGTAGCTTAAGTATTCCTGGACTTGACCCTCATCCACCTAGGGTACATCTTCTTTGCTGATTTGGTTTCTACAATTCATGTTTGCTGCCCTTATCACCTTACTACCTTTCAGATGGCTGCAATTTGATAAATAATTCATTTTATAGACTSTTTAGAGCTGAGGCGAGGATGCCTGGGCAGCACATTCTCAGGTCATCCTCTCCATTCTGGTTTGAGAAGTGTCTTTTGCACTGTCTCATTTCTGTCAGTGTTCCCACTTTCCAYTAGCTCTTGCAAGTAATTATCAAAGGTCTTGGAATCAAAGGTCACTGTGGGGTGAATTTTGTCTTCTGTTTTTGAAGTCCCTGGCCTCAACTAATCCTATTGGTACTGTAATTGTTGGAAGGAAAGATGTGTCCTTTGGCCATGTAAAAGACAGGGTGATGCTAATTTTTGCCTTCTTCCTCCTTGGCATGTGCTCTCAGAGCTTCCTCTTGCCATCTGGTCTGTCTCGGAGAGCAGCTTTCAGGCTCCTATCTGCAACTGTCCCACCAGCGGGCTGAACTTCAACCACTATGTTTTTCTGCTTGTCCACTGTTTCCCAGTCCCTCAGGAAAACAAACAAAAAAGGCCACAAACAAACAAAAACGGCCAGAGAAACAACAGAGAAAACGGGAAGGGAAGGGAAGGGAAGGGAAGACCATTCTTCAGATTAGGACAACAGCAAACAGACACCGAGGCTGGTGATTAAAAGCCCCAACCCACGTCCCGCAGCCCCAGAAGGGAGGAGGAACTACAGGAACACAGTGGAACACAAAGCCCGCCCAGCCGCCGCGGGAGTTAGGCATGGTTCGGCTGCGCTTGTGTCCAGCGCGTCTCTGTGGCGCAATCGGTTAGCGCGTTCGGCTGTTAACCGAAAGGTTGGTGGTTCGAGCCCACCCAGGGACGGGGCGTRATTTTCTTTCGGAGCGTACGAGTGTTTTTTTCTTGTTGCCAGACGCAGCGGCTGTAACTGGCTCGCGCCGCCTTTATTCTCCTGGGAATTGCTCGAGACCCGCTTTTGGATCCAGAATGTCGCTCTTCCTGCCGCGCCGAGAATAGTTTCACCCATAAGATGTGCCAGCGGTGGGGCGCCGTCAGATAGTCAAGGGGCACTGCAGGAAACATTCCCTGCATGTGGAGTTTCCGTAGTGTAGTGGTTATCACGTTCGCCTAACACGCGAAAGGTCCCCGGTTCGAAACCGGGCGGAAACACTATATTTTTTTCCCCTTCCCGTGTCACCCCCGACGTCACTCTTCCTGGTTTCTCCTTTAGAGCGCACCGGCGAACGCGTGGGCACGTTCCCCCCTYGGGAGTGGGAGAGGGCGAGCAGCTTCCTGGGCTGCGGCGGGGCCAGGAGGGAAGGAATAAGGGTGGGGTTGAAGGTTTGATGCAGCTTCGCTTCACTCCCGTGTACGGGCCCCTCGGCAAACGCGTTTTCCCTGGGGGCGGGAAATGAGGCTCAGCTGAAACGGTGTGAATATCAGAAAAAAATCATCAGAAAACTCGAGACAAAAACTACAGCCCTCTGCTTTGGGCATTACAGAAGCCCCTTTAGATAGTAACTTACATAAAAAGGGTAATATAGACCTGTGTCCAGGGAGAAGCATCTCCTGAGGATTTCTTTGGCCTTTTTCTTGAAAACATAGGCTGGAGACATCCGGACCCTCTTTCTTTACACTGCTTTCCCAGTATTTCCTTCATCAACCCTTTGGCTCCACCGTGTTCTTCTGGCTGTGCATCTTCAGCATCTCCCTGACAAACAACTACACCTAAACGCTGTTGGTGCACAGAAGTGCAAAACTAAGCCTCACTCTCCCTCAGTCTTGTTATCCCAGTAACTTTCTCTCTGGTTTTGYCTGGATCCTGTCTTAGATCTTTGCTTAAGACTGTAAGTTCTTCCACTCCAAAACCGAATCCTGGATTTAAAGCATAGCATACCCTTAAGGGCTGCGTAAACTGCTCAAAAGGTAACATGCTTTGCTTTGGGCATGAAGAGACTCACATAAAGAGCAGCTGTTTAGCTTTGCAAAAGGAACATAAGCCAGACAATTGCTCTCATCGATACATTTTCAGAAAGGGATTAATTATTTAAAGCAAAAAAAAGAAGTTATAGAAGAATAAATGGCAGTAGTCAGCCATGAAAAACATCAAGATTAGATTTGTAATCAGCACCACAGTAGATTTCTAGAACTGTGCTCTAGCAGGTATACAGCTAAAAATCCATCCAGGCAGCTCTTTTGCAGATGTGTTGGTTTCTTGTAGGCAGGATGTGAGAAGGCAGCCCTATTTTTCACCCTTTATGCTGCTTTAAGAAGTGTTTGAATATATCATCAAGGAGTAAGATCTGAATCACAGCACCATCTCTGCAGAGCTGATTCTGAACTTTAAGTGCCATGATTGTGCTTTCCCAATTCAGAAGATGCAGACTCACAAGGCTCTGCAGAGGGACCTGGATTGATGGACTGAGACCAATAGTACAAGGTTCAACAAGACCAAGTGCTGAGTCCTGCACTTGGGTCACAATGACCCCATGCAGTGCTACAGACTGTGGGCAGAGTGGCTGGGAAGTGCTCAGKTGAAAAGGACCTGGGGGTGCTGGTCAACAGCAGCTGAACATGAACCAGCTGTGCCCAACTGGCCAAGAAGGCCAATGGCACTCTGGCCTGGATCAGCAATGGTGTGGCCAGCAGGACCAGGGCAGGGACTGTCCCCCTGTACTGGGCACTGGTGAGGACACACCTTGAATTCTGCGTTCAGTTTTGGGCTCCTCACTGTAAGAATGACATTGAGGGGCTGGAATATGTCCAGAGAGAGGCAATGGAGCTGGGGAAGGATCTGGAGCACAAATCTCATGAGGAGTGGCTGAGGGAGCTGGGGGTGTTTAGCCTGGAGAAAAGGAGGCTCAGAGAGACTTTATTGCTCTCTACAACTAGTTGAAAAGAGGGTGCAGCCAGATGGGGAGTGGCCTCATCTCCCAGGTAACAAGTGACAGGATGAGAGGAAATGGTCTCAAGCTGTGCAATGGGAGGTTAGATTGGATGTCAGGAATAATCTCCTCTGAAAGGATGGTTAGGCACTGGAACAGGCTGCCCTGGGAAGTGATGGAGTCACCATCCCTGGAAATGTTCAAAAAACATAGATGTGGCATTTGGGGACATCATTTAGTGGTAAAGATGGCAGTGCTCAAAGTCATTAGACTTTGGGAAATTCACCCTAGAACACTAATAAATCTTCCATAATACAGTGGCCAGCTTCTGATCACTACCTSTGCTTGCTCTATGTCCACCTAGCACACTTGTGATTGACAAAAAAAAACCCACTACAACACTTAATATTCTCTTAACGGCAAAGAAAAACTTGCATTTTAAAATTAGTCTTACTATAAAAATGTCCAGTAACGTTCCTAATTCTGACCAGTTTCTTTGGTAATGGGGTTTTCATTCAACCTCAGCTGAATTCTCACTTGGATTAGAGGCAGTAAAACATTTATAGAAACAAACTAATCTGCACCTCATCATCTTTAGTTTCCTGTTTCAGAAAAAAAGGCAGCCAGGAACAGATTTATCTTCATACCTAGTTTAACCTCAAGTGCTATTTGTTTGCTCTTAGAGCTTCTATATATACCTGTACCCACACTGAATCCCATGCAGCTGCAGACCAAGGACTCCCAGCCTCAGTTTGTGGAGGGAGTGGCAGTGGTGATCAGAGGTCCTTCCTTCTGTCTAGGTGTATCTGCACAGCAGGTGTATCCCCACACCCTCCCTCCTCTGCTATTAACCTTATTATAAACCTTACCACCAGAACCTCCTCATCTTTTAGCAGGTCTCTTCCTCCTGCTGCCCTGTGCCTTCTGCATCAACAACTCTGGGCTCACTCACCCCTGGGTCTGTGTTGTGTCCTGAGCCAGTGGTAAAGGAGGTCCCTTGTCACAGCTGCAGGTCACTGCAAYTGTGATGGATAAATCAAACTCTCATTTTGATCAGCTTTTTTTTTTGTTTTAATGAGGGAAATCACAAATGGGTAAACATTTCACCAGCAGTACGCCAGCCCTTTACATTCAAAATCCATTCACTTGTTTTCTATTGTAACATTATCAGTTACAGTATTTAAAACAAAGAACCTCAATTCCACAAAAACACATGTTTCCAGAATGAAACTATTCACTGCCTGAAGTAACAGTTTGATAACAACGTACCCAATTGCAGCAGAAATAAGTTGAGTTCAGGGCCACTTACAGTTTTTCAAACACTTTTTAGAACTAGTTCAAACAATCCAAGACMATTAAAATCTGTGGTCATGCCTTGTAATAATATTATGTTCAACTGCATCTACCGAAAAAGACTGAGCACTTAGTGTTTTGAATTTGGAATCTAAAACAATGAAAAAATGCAGAACACCTAAACATCTAAAAATGCCTGATATAAAGACTTGCTGATAAAATCCTTTATATTTTCAATTACAGCCAATCTAACTTGGCATATAATACCCTCAGCTTTGTGTCTATGCATTTAAAAAAGATTCCCATCTAACAAAATGAAAGCTATACAACTCCAGAAACACCAAGGTGTGAATCCTTCTGCTTACTCACTGCTATCTTGCCACAGTTTTCCATTACTTTCTTCCTTCTGACCTTGCCTCTCCCTGGCATCTCACATACGGATGGGGGTGCACTGCTTGAGTCATGAAAAACTCCAAGTGACAACATTAATAGGCATTAACTTACAGTTAAACTAATTCTGAAAAACCTTTCTTTTATGAAATGGTTTTGCAGCTAAGAGTAACTAAAAGGTACATCTGATATTCTTTCTTAGTGATGCAAACTCTGGACCATATCTTACTAATTCTAATTTAAAAAATAACCTGGCTCAGAAGAATATTCTGCAAAATTATATTTGCAGTTGCCCACAAGGAATAGGACAATTTCTACTATGTATCCATCTTTTCTTGTATCCAAGGGTTGTATACGTAAGCATGAGCTTGTAGAAGAGTAATTCTGTAATACATCATCAAAACTACTGAATTATTTCTCAAACTTGCTGGAGTATGGATGTTTTTCATATTAAAAGAAGCAACAATTAAGACTCATAGGAGCTTTTAATTAAAAATCATCATCATATCTGACAGCTAAAATAACTGCTTCTCAGAAAAATAAAATTCATTAAACCGCGATTTGCTTGTTACAATAAAATGTTAAGGAAAAACATACCTCAAATGTAAACTGTTCAATTACAGCCAGAGTGCAATTAAACTAGTTATATAATATAATTTAGTAGTGCTTTGTTTCAAAATATACATAATACTGAGAAAATACTTAAACCCAAGAAACCAAGTATTCACCAAGTTTCAAACAGAGTTTCATCAAAATGAGGTAAATCTAGGTCACCTGCCATTGAGTTTGGTGCTGAAATGGAGAACAGGTCTTCAAGGATATCATCCCTTGTAGGACTTTCAAAAGAAAGTTTTTTCACACTGTGTTTGTTTATTGCATCAAGCTCCAAATTAGCATCCTTTACAGGACTGTAATAATTGTGGTCCTCACTTGTCACTGCTGCCTGTGGCACACTGGCCTTCTCATTGGACACAACTGTCCCCACGCTGCTGTCCACCATTTCCATGTACATACACTCATCTTCGCTCTTCGGATTCTCCAAGGAAGTGACAGTTGAAGCAGGGGACAGTAACTCTGCCAGTATTTCATCAGTGTTATTCTGGCCAGTGCACCCTGGCACTGAGTTAGCACTGAATTCAGATTCATTACCTGTGACATCAATCTGATATTGCAGCTCCCTTAAAAAGCTCTGCAATAATTCACTGTCATTTTGAGATTCAATATGTGATGGGGTGCTTACATCTTCACTCACAGGTTTTTCCTGTTTCATCTGTTCCACTGCTAATCTATCCAATGAAGCCAACTTCTTCTTTTTAGCATTAAGTTTTTTCAACAATTTTAGGCGAAGCTTTTTTGTTTTGTCACTATCTGACTCTTCTGCCTTCCCAGAGTTATAGCCAGGTGAAGGGTACTGAGTCACTTTACCCGAGGTACCCAAAGCACTTCCCGACTTATTCCAAGCTGGACCTACAACACTGCTATGATTTGCTGTTGGAAGACAAGTGCTTTGAGAAAAACCTTTGTAATTTAATAAAGGATGAGTATTATTACTCTGAAGAGCCAGTAACTTTGGGGTCTCAGTTGTGTTCTTTGTACCTCTGCTTTGAAATCCACCAAAATTACTTGCACCCTTAATTGGCAGCCGTACTTCACTAATTTTTTGCAGTGAGGAAATTCTGCAGCTTTTGTCATTCTTAAGAGCTGAGGCACTTGAAGGCATAAAAGAAGTATTCTTGTTTAATAATTTCTTTACCCAGCTTCCTACAAATCCTCCTTTTTGGTCTTTGTGCAAAGGTTGAACTGAATTATTGGCAGCRGAAGAACTGTGAGCTTGAGAATTAACTACAGTTTTGCTTGCATCTTTCAAGTCAGGTGACTTTTGTATAGTATTTTCTACTGCTAACAAGTTCTTGTTTAACAGTAGATCTGAATTTAGTCCATGTCCTCTGTAAGCTAGGTTAGTTCTGTCATTTGTCCAAGAAGGTGATGAGTCAGATGAATCAGGGTTATGGTTTTCAGGCACAGCAGGAGAAATACTTACTGGGTTCAACTCTTGTAGAGGTAAGCCAATACTGGAATTTTCATATAATATGGATTTATTGCTCATAGCTAGACTAGTTCCAGCAAACTCTCCTGTATGTGGAGTGCTAAGTGAAAAAGCTGGTTCTTGCTGTTGTGGTGTGCCYCTTTCATCAATGAGGTTATTTCCCACCATCCGTCCATTCGGCAGTGATTTATCTTCCGAGTCAACTAGAATTTCTTCAAGCATCAGTGTTACAAGATCACCATCTGCCAGATTTTCTAAGCTATGAGGAGCAATACTTTCATCTCCAGCTACTTGCTGCTGTTTCTTCTCTGGAGTTCTCACAGAATGCTCTTTGCAGTGTTCTGCAGGTGTTTTGCCCACAATGTTATCAAAACCACAGTGCAACACTGTGGAATTTGACTGTACATTATTCAGAGAAAAATCTTCAATCTTTTTACTCTGGAACTGGGAATTCAGTTCTTCTGGCACATGTGATGCTTTCTTTTCCCAGATAGCAATATGAATCTCTGAAGGAGGAACTTCAAATCTTTCATGTCTCTTGCAATATGGTCCCTTTAAATCATCACATTCAAGCCAAGTTCCTGAAAAATAGCAACCAGTRCAGAGACTCAGAGACTTTTAAAACTGAAGTCACTATCCTCATACTTGTCAAGTATTTTCATTAACCCATTTCTCTGACAAACAGAAAATAGAGGGTTTTTTTTCCTAGAGAAAACTGTAAAAAGGTCAAACACAACTAAAACTTGAAGCAATATTATTAAAGGTCAGAGTAGGTCAACCATAAAACAAAGCCAAGTTCTTTTTTTGGCTGAAACATCTTGTGTGAAAATACCCTCACAGGTCTCAGGTAACCACCTCTCAAATTAAGTTTTTCTGTAGACCTTTTCATTGCCTGGGTGGGAAGCACAGGGGGTTAAAAGAAACTCTTCATTTTAATACTCTTGTCTCATCACCTGCAAACTGTTCATCTACAATGAAAGAATATTTTACAGCTTTAAGAATTTAAAAATAGATATGTATGACATATAGGAGGTTCTTAACTCTGCATTTCCCAGCTGCTTCCTCTTCCCATTTCTTTTTATTCTCTAGCAGTATGACTTAGACAATTTTCTGTTGTCACAATACTTTGAAAGACTGTGCTCCATGCTCTCTACAGAGGCACGAATATCAAAATATCACCTTTTCACCTTCTCTCATTATGGATCTTCCATCAACGGTACAACTATCTTACTGTTAGTAATGTTTCTAACATGAATTTGTACCTCAGGGGTGGGAGGCACCATAAAGTTGAGAAATAAAAAATAACTTAATTCATTGCTCATAGTACCATAGGTTACCTTGCTTCCAGCCAAGAATGGATGAATCACTGGTTTAAAAATAAACAATATTATTTGTTCTACAGTCAGGGTGAGACTGCATTTTTAAACTTTTATGAAGTTATGAAAGGAAAAACTCCATAGCTAAATTATTTTTTCTAGTGAATGCACTATAGGACAGCACACTCCTGAACAAATCAGTTAAACCAAACCAAAACCTTCACTGTGACAAACAAGTTTCCCAATTATTGACAACATTTTAATATGAAGTTTAAAATGCAGACAAAAGAAATCTTTGTTATTTTATATTAACTGTTGAGACTACTGCAGTAACCCATAAAACACAATTTCATGTACCCTCATGAAATATTATGGTAGTTAAGAACCATAAAACTCTCTCTCTTATGAGGAAAGGCTGAGAGAGTTGAGCCTGTTCAGCTTTGAGAAAAGATAACTGAGAGAGGACCTCATCAATGTTTATCAGTATCTGAAGGGAGGTGTCAAAGGATGGACAACGGTCTGCTTGGTAGTGCAGAGCACTAGGACAAGAGGCAATGGGCAGAAACTGATGCACAGGAAGTTCCACCTGAACATGAGGAAGAACTTCATTGTGCAGTGACCATACACTGCAACAGGCTGCCCAGGGAGGTTGTGGAACTTCCYTCACCAGAGACACTCAAGAACCATCTGGACACAATCCTGTACCATGTGCTCCAGGATGACCCTGCTTGAGCAGGAAAGTTGGACCAAGTGACCTCCTGGRGTTCCTACCAACCTGACCCATTCTGTAATTCTTACCATCAGGATTCAAAGACCAGCTTATGAAGTGCTTCTTATCTGTTTGATACTGAACAATAGATGTTATTTGGTACGTGTCTTCCTCAAACTGAAACGAGTATTTCTCCAGGTTGTTATGTGGCAAGCCTTCCACAAAATGTAACATTAATATTGAGGGTACTCTGACAAAGAAACAACAAAGAACCAGTTTATTACAACAGAACAGTGGCAAAAGTTCCTAATGAAAGAGTACGTGGTTCTAAGAATATRTGGTTCTGCCTTTACTATTCTACCTCCTCATAGGACTCTTCAGATTGTAAGTGTAAAGGGAAAAGAATATCACAAATGGATATTCCATTTAATAATAGATTAGGAGAAAAAAAAAACAAACACCAAGTAAGTGATTAAAGAAGTGAGGAAAAGCTGAAAAAAACCACCCCTGTGCCATAAAAACAGTAGCAAGGGACATTGTTCTCAAGTCAAATAAGTAAACGAATGATCAAACAACAGTTTTATCTACAGCAGGGACTGTGGAAAGGTTGACACTGGGTATCAGTTGTCTGTATTTACTACCTGACAGTTAAGTATTTATGACCTAACTCAAATACATGTGGGGGTAAGCATGTTAAATATTGTTCTGTTTCATTAAACATTATTAAACACTATTTGCCATTTCAGCTTTTAAGAATTATCTAAAATCTTTAAAAGTGAGTATTTATCAGAGTTTAAGGTTTAGAATCTCTGCAAAGCCACAGTAATAGYATGGTTTCAAAAATCATATGTTCAATAAATGAAGTTTCAGAACTGTATGGAGTTTACTTTTCRATTCACATATTCAAACTTACTTTTCCAAGATCATCTGCCGTCTTTGAGATGAACTACCACAGTTATTACATGGTCCAATATGAACAGCATTAAGTGGATGCCAATCAGGGATTATATTTGTAAATGTTGTTAGCGTTTTCTTCAATCTGGACACACACACACACACACACACAAAAAAAGAGTAAGCTGAGCTGGTAATCAGAAAACCAGAAATACACATACTGTACCAGGAGAAAAGAAGTTATAAAAACACTATGGCAAACCCAAATTCTATTCATGTTCATGCCATTTGTGTGGAATTCACTGTGACAGCATCACATCCAAACCAGCCCTGAATTTAGTTCTGCCAAACAGCATCAGTCACAATTTGTTTTCAGCAGTTCTATGATCTTCAGTTTCACATTATTTTATTATTTGCTTTTTCTCCCTTTTCATGTTATCTGTTTCCTTTCCAACATAAGACAGAGCTTGTACCAGTATCTGCATAATTTACTAGGTAATACAGTATCTCAAGAGGAGATGAAAGCAGCACCACATTACCTGAGAATCCCTATTATACAAGGTCTTGTTTTCAAAAACCAATACATTCATAGCAGAGATTACACAGAGGTTACATTGTATGAAAATACAATGTACGGGATATTAAAGTGAAGTAAAATAGTTTATTCATTCATTAGCCATAGAAAGGACTTCCTCTATATTCAACCTAAACTAAATCTTTCAACTTTTAAAAAAAGCACAGTATGTAACAAAGTCTCTTGAAGACATCCTATTAACCACAGCTACAGATTAACTTTCAAGAGTAACATATAGCATAAATCTCATTTCACTTGGGGATCTAGAATTTTATTACATAAAATCTAAGATAGTGGAAAGAAACAGATGTTTTTCAAATTAAATGAGGTGTCTTCTGAAGGTGTATCTCTCTGCTGACTTTAAAAGGAGCTTAAATKACTGGCTTGTACCTGCAGCTACGCAGAACTAAATCAATTCTCAAGAAATTATTTCCCTGTAATACTGTTTTGAAAKAGATAAACAGTGTTAAGAGTATCTATGATTGTTTATAATCCAAATGAATATTACAGGTATGCTTCAATAGCAAAAGTGTATTAGGCACATATTCTTTAGGACCAAAAAATAGAACTCAGCAAAATATCAGAGTGAACGTAGCCAGAGACTCACACTGTTACCCATTGTTTCTTTTTTAACTGATAACAGTCCTTTAAAACATGGAATAGCAGTAAACTATTCGAAAATGAAAAAGCAGATCATGTGAAACTTCACCAACAAGCTTAAACTGTCYAAAATCTGGAAATCTGAAGAAAACRAACTATTATATACAGATTTTAAAAGGTAAGGCAGAACAGTTATATAGAAGCTACTTAAATAAAAATCTCACCTGTCTTGGTATTTGTGGCCACAACATGCACATCCAAACTTCCATGAAAAAGAGTGCAAGAATAGTTTCTCAGCTTGTTGATCCAGTTGCAAGAGCAGCCGAAGTGCAAACACTGGATTCTCCATGTTACCTTCAAAGATGAAGCAGAAAAAATGGTCACTGAATATTTGAAATCACCTTTCAGTACCTTAAAAAGGAAGAGAAGCTTATTACTATGATTTAAATTTCAGTTATTATTTCAAGGCTCTATTTCTAATTCTCACAGCAAAGGGATTGATCCATGTTATTAGGTTGTTAACAATGACAATTTCATGACCACAGCATAATTACAAAGATTATCTGCTCTCTAAAAAGTCAAAATGGGCAAAGGACAAATCAGATGATCATACTGCAAAGTAAGTGCACAACACCAATAGACACAATTGTATTCCCATACTTTCTTGTATGCATACATACACACATACTTCCATGTATGACACAAAAGGCTTTACATCTAGGGTTTCCTGAAAGTAATTACTGAGTTCTGCACTAATTACTTACCCAGTTCACACCTAAGCTGAGGCTGAAGTTGTGTAAACATTACATTTCTGATTTCATTGAGATGAGATTCTGCTTTTGGAAGAACATCTAAAGAAAAAAATACACGTCTCATGTATTAATGTGTAACAGCCCCCACACCTTTTCATACACATTTGTACCCCCAACGTGCACTCCCTCTCTGCAAATCAATGCCTTTCACATTGACTCATACTTGCCTGTTGGTAGAACAGCCAAGTCTTGGTATTAGTTGGTTTGAAAACCAGAGAAAAATTTACACAAGTTASTCACATTTTACTGCAGTCTGCTGACTAAAAGCTACTTGATCTGAAACTATGACTAAGAGCAGTGTACTAACAGCTACGTAGTAACAATATTTAAGGATAGTGTAACCACCCATTAGAAATCCTGCAGATTTAGAGATTAAAAAAATACTTTAAAATCTAAACACTAAGATCAAAAGCATGAAAATTTGCTTACATGCCTTCTAATGTTATACAATTTAAATAATAAAACATTTAAATGTATTATTTCAGATTAAACACCAATTTCCTAAGTGAGCCTTTAAAATAGTAAAAATAATTTTAAATTGAAAAACTTATTTTTACTTTATGCATCTTAGCATGTATTTTCATATATTTTCATTTTTCATTATACGTCAGTTACGTTATTTCAACACAAGCACATTCTTTAAGCACAAGCAAGAATGTAATTTCTACTACACAATCATGATCATGCCCTGCAGAAGTTTAAGCAAATGTTTAGAATAGCTATTGAAACTGTTTATTACATATAAATTCTGTGTATCCAAAAAAAGCAGTTTCTGGCAGCTATATTCCTTTTGATTGTTTTTAAAAAYAGTATGCAAAAGACACTGTAAAATTACACAGAAGAGCACAATAAATTCTACACCTATTCTCCACAATACTCTTCATCCAATCCCCTCTCCACTGTTACCCAAATAAACTAATTTGTTTTGCAGCAATTGAAATGAAAAGGTGTAAGTTCTCTCAAACAACACTGTACTCCAACACTTACCATCCCCATTTAAGTGTTACTGCACACCAGAGCTCCTTTGCAAATACAGCCCAGCAAAGAAAAACATTTCAGACAGGTTCTAGGATGGCACAGGGCTTCCCAGTAACAGCTGAACACCTGAACTCAAGCAGCCTCTCTAGCAAGTACGGTACATGAACTAGTTCAGAACATTTTGGGGTTTTCTTCCCTGCTTTGTAACATGTATTAAACCACTTGTGATACACATTATTTTTCCCAGGAAAGATACATTAAAGTTATCTGTTGTGCGACTGTGGTCTATATATACAAACACACCAACAGAATGTCTATTGAAAATCATGAGAGGTACTGGCTAACCAGAGCTTTATTATTTCTGTAAGAGATGATGTCTTAGAAGTTTAGACTTAGGACACGAATGGCCCTGTTGAAGAGAATAACAAAACCATGACCTTCATTTAAGAGTTGAACAGAATCCACAGAAAAAAAATGATCAAAGGCCACACCAGTAATATCCTACTTTGAGTGCAGCTGTGCTGCCTCAAAGGTTCCCCCAGTTGTCCATCACAGCCCAGAGCTTAGATGTTACAGTCCTCAAACCTGTTATGCTGAGCTGACCTGTTAATACCCTGCTGAGGATTACTGAGTACTCACTAGCCCTTTCCAGACCATATGATCCAGGTTAAGGTGTTTGACTGCTTCCAACTGAAGCAGGTTAGGAGGCACTGTCACCTGCAGCAGAGCTTGCAAACCTCAGGGGAAGCATGCCTTCAATGAGCACAGCTGGAGCCAGAAAAGAACTTATGTTCGCAGCTTTACTATTTTTGGAGTGCCAAGGCAACTGCCCATTTGCACATGGTGATAAACCACAACAGAAATTATTTTGAAAATAAAAATTAGAACAGTATGCTAACATGTTAACCAACAGAGTGGAAAGTAACAAAGAGTGAATTACATAAATAATGTATAGTATCTTTATGTTGGATATGACCAAAAAAATTTAAGAGATGCTTGGTTTGATGCCTTCAAGAGTGCATGGTTACCAGGATTCTACTAGATAAAGCACASTATTGTGCAAATTCATGGTAATAGTTGTAACCCATTCTTTTGTGATCTTGAAATAGAACAGGGGCATATATGTGTGCTGCTTTAAATTCCACATATTTATAGCAGATCAYTCTGACTATGAGAAAACAGCAGCTAAATATACTCACCTTTTACTTTACTCCTTTTRCAGGAATACAGAAGAATAGATGCTTGATGGTATTTCTTTAAGAGCTTCTGAAGCAAACATTTTCCATCATTATATTCTTCTGCTAGAGCAAACTTTAATGTTTCTAAGTGTACCAGTGCTGACAAAATACAATCTAACCAACAAAGATTATGTACGTTTCTCCACTGAAGACACACATCTCTGTCATTAGAGGAACCTTTATCCTCTTTGGGTGAAATTTCAGATGCTGTTAACAAAAGCTTTGAATCTGGAAAGGGTTGTGTACAAGTCTTTGGTGGACTACCAAGTCTTTCTTGGTAGTTGTTGGTCTTGGTGGTTGTTTCAAAATCCACCTTCTGCATGCAGGACCCCACGCTGYTGCCGGGGATTTGTTGGTCATTTTGCAATACATCATGTAGGCTTGCCTTGGGAACGCACGAGACATCCTGGTAGCATTTCACCACAGARTCTGTATTAATGGTGTGCTTAACATTTAACACACTGTTAGTTCTTGCTTTTTTTGGATCTGATTCAACAGCAGAAAAGTCACTGGTATCACCCAATTTCCTTTTCTTGTGAGTAGATGGAACTTGATAATTTTCTGAAGCAGTAGAAGTAATTATGCTGTTTAATGGTTTATAACCAAGTGGGTAGATACACTGAGGGAAAGAAAGAAGGTTACAGTGAAATCTGCAAAGCAATTTCAGGTGAACAAGAGCTAAAGTAAGTACAAAACATACTTTTAAGATGGAATGTTGAATCATAGAATCATAAAATGGCTTGGTTTGGAAAGTCCACTTTCCACTGGACTAGGTTGATTAGAACCCCATCCAACSCAGCCTTAGGGACTTCTGTAAAGTGATTTCTAATTTATTAAATTAAATTTAAATTGTTTTAATTAAATCAATACACATATTCAACATACGAATGATAGGAAGGATATTTTACCTCACTACTGTCTTATAACCAACTGTGAAATAAATGTACCAGTAGTGACAATTCAACACTACTTTTTCAATAAATTCTTCCAACCTCTGCAAATAATCTAATTTTGCTAGGGAGAATCCTCTTGTCCTGTTCTGCTAAATCCATTCCCTTAGGGTACAGATTTGACATTATCATCTCATGCTTGAGAAATGGTAGTGTATCTTTCAGGCTAGCTCAATGAGCAGGTGGCAACCAGAATATAAACAAATCCCTGTTACCAATCTCCAGAACTATAATTAGTTAAATTATTATTATTATTTAAATTAGTTATAATTCTCCAGAATTATAATTAGTTAAAAGCAGGAAAGAATAGGACAAGCAACTCTGAGGTCTGAGACCTGTATCTAGTCTAAATTTCTAATTTAGGGCACCAGTCTATTTGAGATTGCTATACCCTCACCACATGCACAGAGCAGTGAAGGGAGAGGCAGCAAAATCACAACTCAAATATTAAGAAGCACAAAAATCCAGGTAAGGTTAAAAAGGAAAAAAAAATTAAGAAAACATTGTAATCATAAYTATAAACCTACTTGCATTACCCAAACATAAAGAAAGGAAAATGGGAGATTCACACCTGCTAGAGTTGTGCATCAGTTACGTGGACCATTAAATATTCACCTTCTGACTTGTACAAAAATTTATTTAGCACCACTTGTGGTCCCTTGCTGCATAAAAAAGCCTCTCCTTTATTTCATTAAAATTTACTTTTTAATGCTTTAGGGTTGCTACCTAGGCCTAAACAGTGCATATACACAGGTTAGTTACATCTTTCCCTATAGGCAAACAAATATCCTCRGACTTGAAGGGGTCCTATTTCAACAGTCTGCTTACCACCAACAAAATCAGGAACTTACTGAGGTGTTACTGCTGAAGGTAAAGGCCTCTGCATGACCAATTTAAAATCTTTGTTAGTGTAATACCTGAGGATTTTCACAAAGAAAAATGGACTCCTGAAAATTGAGGCGGTAAGCCCGTAAGCCTTGGATCTGACCCTTCTCTCTGCAGACTGGACAATACTCATGTGCAGTTGTTTCAGCAGGAACCCTGTTCTAAAATAAAAACAAGCCAAGAAATATAAAGCAGCTTAAATTTATGTATTTCATACATTATCCTATGTATCCCATACCTTATGTAYGTAAGACATACATATCAAGATAAAAAAATCAATGTGCAACTTCTAGATATAATACAGTACAAAAAAGCAAACTATATTGGTTTCTTTTTTATTATTTTTAATATATTTGTATGTTTTAACCACACATTAAATAAATTTATGTTTTTATTTAAATATTCAAATAAGGTGTCTTTAACAACACAATTATGCATATTTTATTCTACTTGAACTACACCATAGGACCCTTACTGCCAGGGAACACAAGCTCAGATCTTAGAAAGACAAATCACTTTTCACAGGAATGCAAACAGGTGTAAAAATAGTGCCAGTAAAAAAAATCATAGGCACATATTTACTTAGAATAATCTTTCGCCATTGTTATAGATTTCCGTGGAAAATAATTTTGCAAATTTTTTCTTTTTTGTAAAATTAAGACCAATTAAAAATCTCTCAAAACAGAGAAAAATATGAACTTTGCACATATGTAAAACAAGTGTCAACTGACTTTTCCCAAATACCCCACCATGTGGAGGGTCGCTTTCCCTACACCAGTCCCTTCTCCAATCACTTGCAAACCATTTGCAGTCTTCTGGGTATCCATCATTCTGAGCCACTGGCTAATTTATGTCACTTGTAACAATGTCATGACCACTAACGATTTTTCAAAGACTCCTGAAAAATAAGAAGTGAATAAAACAATTAAAGAAAAATTAGACTGAAGTCTGGGGGTAAAAAAAGTACCAACAACAATGCAGCTTGCATAATTTGAGGAAATTAATTCAGAAGAGTATTCCCTAAACTGAAAATATTTTTTTTGTTCTAGTGCGGATTACAAACTCAAAACTATAAATCAAGAACTACAAGGATCCAATTCTGCTCCTGCTGACTTCCAATGAAACTAACCAGAATAAATATACATCTCTTCAAGAGGCATAAGGAAGTTAAGGTAAGCTGAATTCCAAAGTCATCGATGTAGTATTTTTCCTTCAGCCACAACTGTTCCCTTTTCATTACTTCACTGAAAAGCATTCTCTCTCACACCATGATGCCCTTTCAACCTTGTCATACAATATAGCAACAACTCCTTGCAAAAAAAAAATTTCGCCAGGCACTGAGACCGCTGTAAACACTAGTTCAACCTAAACCGACTTACAACATTTGGCAAGAAAAGACCCTACAGAATTGCATGGAATGCTAAAAACCATCAAAGCATGAATTTAAAAAGCACAGCAGAAAAACAAAGCTACTCATTTCAAATCAGACCCCAACGGCAACTTAAAAAGTGGATCAAAATGAGATGATGCCTTAATGACACTACTCAGTGTGTCCAGCAGCACTTTTCACGTTTACCAGGCTGCAGCATGCAGAGAACGTATTCCCTGACTTATGAAACTAATGGCTGTAATAGAAGGCCAGAATATAAAGATATCAATCCATGTGCCTTGGAGCATGTTTAGTTTTGAAAGTAATGTTGTAGGGTGCACAAGAAACAGCACGGTCCCAACCTCATGCAAGGTGAAAACGAATGAATTAGCTCAAAGTATACAAGCCTGTTGGTGGATAAAGGAAAGACAAGCACCCTGACTTTTCACACAGCAGCAATAGCACTATCACACTGCAACTCAACTTTATTATCATATATTTAGTCTAGCCAGGAAGTTGACTTTTGTATATAATTACAAGTTGTACAGATACCAACTGATATCACAGGTTATATCAGATATCATACTAAAACACTAAACTTTACTGTTCAAAGGACTTTCAGTCAATTCCTTGGCCTGAAACAGTTCTCCAGAGTAATTAAAAAAATGATCCCATGACAGAAACTAGAGAGAAATTTCTCACCACAAAAATTCAACACTACAAAACTGCAGGTTATTAGTTTTTAAGCATGCCGTGTTTTTTTTACATAACATATTTATTACTTTGCAAGGCCCTGTTTACCCTGTCACCTGTCTCAAAAGCAAAGTGGTTTTTTCTGGTTATGTTCACTTTGTGTTACTTCTGCTAGTTTTTTTAAAGCTTAAATACTGAGATGTATAAGATGTTCTGAGATGTACAATACCTCCTCCAGCTATAATCATCCAGCTGATAGCACCACAGTACTGGAATAAAGACTTTTATTGCTTATACAAATATAATAACATTTAAAAAAATTGATTATCCTTTTAGTTCAAAGACAAACACAACAAGCAAATAAAATGGATCTGCCAGTACTAGATATGCAGAGTGATGCCCAGGGGTCTGTCTGTACTCTTCAGAGTTTCTAAGATTACAGGAATTTATTGGTGATCTTT
Source organism: Malurus melanocephalus (assembly GCF_030028575.1). Classification (NCBI taxonomy): domain Eukaryota; kingdom Metazoa; phylum Chordata; class Aves; order Passeriformes; family Maluridae; genus Malurus; species Malurus melanocephalus. The sequence goes on along the minus strand of NW_026623417.1, from coordinate 1,448,530 downwards.
GCACAAGGTACAAAAACTGGGCATGAGATCAACACTGCCAAGAAACACAGCCAAGTAAAAGACTGCTGCATGAGGTACAGCAACAACTCATTGTAGTCAAGTGCAGTAACTGCATTGCAGACAGGAAAGTACACAGGAATGCACTTTCAAACTTACTGGGTAATGTTCTAAACAATGCTACTTTCCCTTTCAGTCTGAATGTTGAAAAATGTAATGTAAAACATGCTATGGATGTGGGATAATTATAATTATGCTATAGCTTGGCTTTCTTGAGTAGATGGGTTGATATAGCAGCTCATTGCTGCAGAATAGAGGCATGTCTTTTCTCTTTTATTTCCCTCCCCTCAACCTTCCCTGACAGCTCACACCCTCATCAGACTTTCCATGAGCTAAATGAACTCACAAAACAGCAGAAAATGTATTAAAGCACATGCTTTTTCTGCTATTCCACTGAGTTAAAYTGGCCTATGAAACTCCACTGACTTAGGAAGGCAGAAGACAGAACATAAGTAAAATATGAAGGAGTGGAGAGATACGGGTTTGAAATAGAACTGTTAAATGGCTAAGGAATTGGCTGGATGGCCACATCCAAAGAGCTGCAGCTCAACGTACAAAGCACAAACCAGTAATGAGTGGTGGTCCCACATTGGGACCAATACTATTTACTATCTTTAGCAATGAGACGCAGACTGTGGGATCAGGTGGCCCCCAGTAAGTTTGTGGATGGCATGAAGCCAAATGGTGCGGCTGAGAGGTTAGAGGAAGGAGATGATATTCAGAGGGATCTTGACAAACAGGCCGGTGCCAATCATATGAGGTTCAACAAAGCCAAGTGCAAGGTGCTGCACCTGACTCGGGGCAAACCCTGGTATCAACACAGCCTGGGTGAACCGACTGGGAGCAAACCTGCAGAAGACTTGAGGTTACTGGTGGTTGAAAAACTGGCCATGACTCAGCAACGTGTAATTGCAGCCCAGAAAGCCAACTATATCCTAGGCTGCATCAAGAACAGTGTGGCCAGCATAGCAAGGGAAGGGATTCTTCCCCTCCACTCTGCTCTGGTGAGACCCCCACCTGAAGTGCAGGGAACTGAGTAATGATGTGGACCTGCTGGAGTGAGTCCAGAGGTGGACAAAGGTATCAGAGGGCTGGAGCACCTCTCCTATGAAGAAAGGCTGAGAGAATTGCAATTGTTCAGCCTGGAGAAGAGAAGGCTCTGGGGAAACCTTACTGCAGCCTTTCAGTATTTAAAAAAGTCTTATAGGAAAGAGATAGAGACCTTTTATCGGGTCTGTAGTGATAGTACAAGGTGCAGTGGTTTTAAATTTAAGAAGGGCTGATTTAGATTGAATGAAAGGAAGAAATTCTTTATGCTCAGGATGGTGAGGACATTGGGAGAGGTTGCCTAAGGAAACTCTCAATATCTTATCATTGGAAGTGTTCAAGGTTAGGTTGGACAGACTTTTGAGCAACCTGGTCTAGTGGAAGGTGTCCCTGCTCACAGCAGTGGGGTTGGAACTAAATGATCTTTAAAGGTCCCTTCCAGCTCAAACCATCACATGATTCCACAGTAAAAGGGACCTGGGCCTTTTGATAATAGCTGTACCTTGTGAAACAGTACCTTATGAATTAGAATCAATTATAAACTGCAAAAAGCAGGCAACAACACTGATTACACTTCAGTAAACATCCCTTTGTTTAAAGGCTAAAGGGACACTTAAAAATTACTTTTTAGTAAAGCACCTTACAAGTCTTGTTTCTTTCATCAAGGGGATATTAAGATTAAAAGAAACAAGTGAGGGGAAAAAAGTGTTGTTAGTTTTCCATTCTTTACACAAGAAGAAATCAGAGCATTAAGCTTTTTCTTTATCTGAGGTCATAACTACAAATATTCAAATCAAAGTCCCTCTCTCAAAAATTGACAGTTTTGGCCACAAAYGTGTTTTATTACATACAACAGTAACATCGTGGGAAAGCAATTCTCTCTACAGCACAGCCTCTAAGTACTGGGCAGAACTGCAAATCTCCATGGTGTAGGAGCAAACAAAATTCCTTTCCTGAAAACAGCCTAACACAGACTAAGCAAATAAAGATAAAACTGATGACAYTGCAGAACAAACCAGCGTGTAACATCATTACTCCACTGTTCTAAGAGTTTCTTCTACAGTCAGAGTTCTCTGAAACCTCCACATATCAACTGCTTTTATGGTTGTAGCACAAGAGATGGAGGACTACGTTTTGTTGACAAATCATTCAGCCCCTCTGAAACAGAAATGCGAGTTAAGTGTGGGAAAAACACAGCCTAAACTAGTGCACACAGCCTAAACTAGTGCAGTTTATTATAGCTGCAGGTAAGAGATGCAAGATTTCAGGAAGGCGGGCGATTTGTGTCCCAAGGCAGTAGAAATCAGAGGTACAGGGGTATGGATGCCACCTAAAGAGGGCTGGGCCGACCCTGGATTGCTGCCCTCCCTGCCGCACCAAAACGTTATCTTTCGTTGATAAAAATGATTAAAATATGGTTAAACTGCCTCCTGAGTTATTTCCCATCCAGAGTGATCCACGCGCTACGGAAAGACTGCACAAGAAAGAATTAATCGCTGCACACTAGAAAACGGAGTCAGAGGCGGATGTGTGCGGACACACGCGGTACCTCCCCGCGCGCACCTCGGACGGGCCCGCACCCTTCACCGCGCTGCTACTGACATGAAATACTCAGTCGGCATTTCGGGACCCCGACACACCGCCCCCCACCTTTCGCCCCGGCCGCACCGAACGGTCCGGGACAGGCCGTGCCCGCCACTCCCGGCGCCGGCCGCCCCCGACCCACTGGGCTCAGCGGCGCCTCTCTCACCTGCGGCGGCGGCCGCCGATCCCGGCCCCCAGCGCTGCCCCGGCCCCCAGCGCTGCCCCGGCCCCACCGCGCGGGGCCGCCACCGGCAGCTGCGCAGCTTCCGGCGCACTCCCGCCGCCATGCGGGCCCGCCCCGCCCCGCAGCTTCCGGCGCACTCCCGCCGCCATGCGGGCCCGCCCCGCTCCGCTCCGCTCCGCTCCGCCTCGCTCCCTGCAGGCAACGGAGGCGGAGCCACCTCCGGGCGGGCCCCAGACTGCGCCGAGCAGGGCCAGCAGCGTCCGAGGGAATTTCCCGCTCCCTCCCTCTCTCCCCCGCGCCCTTCCGACTTGCGCCGTCACTCACGCGGCGTGGTGGGAGGGGACGGTGGTGGGGCCGGTCCCGCACCTGCTCCGCCCTCCTCGGCGGGCTGGGGGGCGGGCGGTGGCCGCCTCGCAGCGCTCGCCCCGGTGGCGGGCGGGGCCGGTGGTTGGGGGTTGATGATTAACCTGCGGCCCGTTGAATATCTGCCTAAAGTGGCTCTCAGGGTGGGGTTTGACGTTGTCCGAGGCTCGGTACCTCGCGTGTGACTGCTTGAGACTTTGCGGCGGCCAGTTTAGCTGCTGACGCCGAAGCGCTGCGAGGATGCGCAGTTCCCTGTTGAAAATTCTGCTCTAAATCTCAGCCTCGCAGTCGTTTTTGGAGGTTTCATGCTCAAGAGGTCGAGATGATGTGGGGATCTCGGCGGGTGTCTCTGCACCAGCATCCTCGGGCTGCAGTAGCTCGGGTGCCTGTGGCTGGCGCTTGAATCCATGCTGGCCCCTTTCCCTCGGGCTGAGCTGCAAGGAGCTCAGCAGCTGCGGCATTTAGGTCAGTGCTCCGCTTCTCTTGCGTCAGGAAAGCTGTCAGCGCGGCCCCAGCAAGGCTGCTCCCCGGAGCTGCGGGAGGGAGTGAGTCAGGAGATTGTTCTAGTGATAGCACAGAAAATACCTTCTCGCTTCCTACCTGCCTCTGCTTTCCTGACGCGTTACTCCTGGCTGCGTGTTTAAAAAGCGTTTAGCCCTCTATGATTTGCGTGTGAAATTATATGTTACTATAACGGGTCCGTTGTAATATCCGTAATCTAATTTTTTGCTGTAGTTATTCCTTTAATTTGTGCAGTAATGTTTTGAAGGTTGAATTAATGTTTGAGGGTATTTTGTTCTATTGGAGGAAGTTTTGATTGGAGAAATATTGCAATGAAATTTGCTAATTATATGAAATTTGCTGATTTCATTTCATTTCATTATTTGCTAATTATATATATTATATATATATATATAATATACTTATATGTAAATATAAGCATTTATTTAATCTCTTTTCCAAGAGATTAAACGGCTCTGTTKAACTGCTAAAACTGGTCAAATAATGCAATCTACTGAATAATACAGTGTTGTAGTTTMGCTGGGTAGTTGTACACATGCAGTGATTTTTCTCCTGGCATTTTGGGACTCTCAGAGTATTACCTAGTAATACTTACGGTTAACATACAGTGTTTAGATGTATGAAATTTAATATAAGTTCTGATTGTTAGTATGAAAATTAGTACAAGTTCTGTTTATAAAAATCAATAACAAATGTTTAACTTCTTGTCATTGTAGTTTAAGTTTCTACTTTTCCCAGGGGTCACTAGGGTCTGTTGTTTTGTTTTGTCCTTCCACAAACTTTCGTTTTGAGTATACAGCAGGGGAGATAATGTGGTCAAAGATGTTTATTTCTGTGTGTTTGTGCTCTGGAAGGGTTAAGTGGATGTTTTCCTTGCTTACTAGTATGGGCTGATTTTGAATAAGCTCTAGTACTAAATCCCAGCTCTCTGGTAAGTTAGAATTCATGTCTCGATATTATTAAGATTTTTTAAGCTATTTAATGCCTCCATTCTCTGCTTTGTCTCTTCCCTCATGCCCCCCAACATTTTTGGTAAATTAACTTTTGTTTGGGGACAGACATTTTAGCAGGGTCTAGGAAGAAATACTTTACAATGAGAGTTGTGAAACGCTGACAGGTTGCCAGGGAGGTGGTAGATGCCTCATCCCTGGAAACATTCAAGGTCCTTTTGGTCAGGGCCCTGAGCAACCTGGTCTTGTTGAAGATACGCCTTCTCATTGCATGAGGCTGGACTAGATGAGCATTAAAGGTCCCTTCCAACCAAAAACATTCTRTGATTTCAGGCATTTTCTATATAGTGTTAAGCACCACAGTAGGATTTACTGGTATCCTTTCTTTTTTCCTCCRTGACATTCAGGTTGAATAAAGGAAAGCTTGTGCCAAAGACAGAATCCAGAAGCTGAAGTTTTTCATAGGCAGGAGGAAAAGATGTTGTGTGGTGGCAAARAAAGAAACTGGCATTTTTCATCTCATGGTGCAACTTTATTTGTCCTGAACAGAGCCGTTCAGAAGTAATAATTACTACATGATGCCAGCTCCACAGTCACTTGGAATTGACTTGAGTGTTCCAGATGTGGACTGGTAATGACTTTAGGATCTAGTTAGATTGCTGCTTGCTCAAATGAAGTTTTTCACTTGCATGTTGTGTCAGTTTGACTAGATTTGGTTTAAATTTAACTAACAATACATGAGCACATGGCTTATTTCTCATTTTAGTGATTTCCATCTACCTTTTGAAGTTTTTTGTTTCTTTTGAAACAGAAAGAATTAGGAGAGTTTTAAGATACAATTTTTGAAGCTCCTTTGGTTCAGGCCAAGGGAAGGAACATCCATGTTTGATTTAACTTTCTGACTCAGGGAATCCTCTTCTTGTTGCACTCTRTTCAAGCATAATTTGCCAACTTTGTGATTACACTGACACAATGAAGACTCAGAGTCTCCCCCCAAACCCCAAGATGAACTCTTGAACTCAGTGTTGTTCAAGGCTTCTTAAATATGGTGCTTTCAAAGAGTAACATATCCGTAGAAGAAACCATTATCTGGAACATACTTAAGAATGTCAGAGAAACAATATTCAGGACATATATTTAGCAAATTGTACCCAGGCTGAGAGCATATGCTATTCATGTGTGTCTTCTAAAAATATTTTCACATGCAAATTACACGCCCGCTGGCTGCTTAGTTCTAGCCATGTTGTTGCGGCATGATGCTCCCTGAGAAGCTGAGTATGGAGTGAAAACTTTTGCTCTGAAGGGTCTTCTTGGATTTTACATTTGCTTGGCTTTCCTTCTTTTTCCAAAAACTAACATAAGAATATTTCCAAAATGRCACTTTGCAAGTTTAAATTAAGTAACTAATTATGTACGTACCTCTCTTTCTCTGTTTAATGTTTAAATATGTTTATTAGATTCTGTTTTTCAAGTACAGACCACAAGAAAGCCATTGTCTCACTCAGATAATTTGTTTTGTATATAAAGTCATGGTGACAGTTGTTGTAAACTTCCTTGCATTCCTTGACTATTTTTAAGCCCACAAGCTGATTTTAATATGTATATGTAGTATCCTTTGGCTATTKCATTGCAATATTTTAACCAAAGGGAGGGTGATCTTTTTTTAAGACAGAGGTTCTAAAATCATTAGGTAAAAATGAGAATAAGAAGCCAGGTTCTTTTGGCCACTGCTGCCTGTTTAAACCCTTTTCTTTTTCTGTAGTGAAAACCTATTATATTTTTRATGACTCATTTTCAAAAGTGCAGGAAAGAAAAAGTAGTGCTGCATTTTTTCCCTACTGGCCTATAGCCTTGACAGGAGAAATCTGTATATTACCTTCAGGTACASTTCTTTTTTCTTCTTGGATCTCATRTGAGTGCTTCATATTTTGTCATCCTTGACAGGAGTGTGTTCTTTGCTATGTAGAAAGAGAGAAGCTGAACACTTTAGATCTGATGCAGTGCTCTCTGAAATAACTGCAAAGATTTGGGAATTGCAGCTGGCCTTCAAAAACTTTCTTAATTTTCATTCTATTCTCAAAGTTATTTTACCTCCATTTCCTACAGCCTCTAGGCTTCTGACCCCATTCTAGTAGGAAAAARAGCCAAGGCTTAACATAGTATCTCTTGTGTTTTCATAAATGAATTAAATTCAGGAGTATTTCTAGTGGGGAACTATCAATGATAAAATGCTGCCTCAGAAACCCATGTAAAGATGGATGATGTCTGGTATGCTCATTGTGGTTGTGTTATGCATTTGTGTCCTTAGGATTCTTCCAGTACTTAGGTTATASTCCTGTGGTTCAGGGTGTTGCATTGCTACTCTTGTGAAAGTCAGTAAAAATAGAAAATACAGTTTAATGTTGATGGAAGGATTTGGATGGGACTGAGCATGGGGTAATTGAACAACAGTTAAACAAAATTCATGTCTCTGTAGTGGCAAAGATATTGGCTAGCTTGATGTTAAGGACTTGAAAAACTGATTTCAAAGTTTGGAGTTGCAGCGGTTAAAAGACTTACTAAGTAAGAAGGATTACAACAAGACAATTGTTTTGAAATTAAATAAACAAATAATATTTTTTGAGATGTGATATGTGTCTCTGGTTTCAAACATTAATTGTTGTTGCCCTTTTAAGGCAGGTTATATTTGACTCTCCTTTTTGTTAGGCCTTTGTACTGGGTTTCTCTTCCTCTATGTGTAAGTCTGGGATTTCTAAGGTGGTTTTAGATTGAACTGATTGACTTATGGTAGGATTCAAAGATGTGTTGTCGGTATGGTTTTGTTCATTTAGAGAAGAGTGATTTTCAGCAATAGCAGCTGAAGACAGTGTTTTACAGGACTTAGGAAATTTGGGATGATGTAAAAGGTGCTATCACTCTCTTATGTGTATATATAAAAGGGAAATTAATACCAAATCATGCCTATGCAAGTAAAGAATAGTTGATATAAACCATGACACTTTTAAAATAATCTGAATTGTTTTATTCTGTTTTCAAAGTAACTTTGAAGGCTCTTTTGTTTTCWTGAAAAAAAGTGGTAATCAAACATACTAGTTAAAGTGGAACCCTTGTGAATTGTGGAAAAAAAATTCTAAATATCTTGCCTGCAGAACCTTGTTGCTATGTTAGCAGAGAAAAAAAAATAAGTAACATACTCTGTCCAAGAAATTGGTCAGTTCTTTTTAAATTCCAATGTGCTTCAAGTCATTTTCCATGTATTCCAGTACTTTCAAAAGGRAAGAGTCTTTTCATGTAAACTGATTCTAAGTTTGTAAGATGTCAATCCATGCTAAGAAAAAAGGAGTAATGATCCATTTTGTGAAGTTTAAAAGTGACAAACTATCCATTTGTACTTACTTCTGTAACTTATACTGATGTAGCATTTCCTGTCCATTAGAGACTTGCCCTCTGGTGCTTGAAGCACTTGAGCTATATTTTATCACCATTATCTTGTGGTTCTTTCTTATTTAGTCTTGGAGAATTTTTGCTTTCTGCAATCTCATTTGGCGAAACATTCTGTGTAAGGGTGCTGGTGCTGCTACACCACTTTGCACTATGTGTGACCAGAGCTTCCAGCTTCTGGCATCTCGTTCTAGTAACTGCTGTGTAAATGCAAAGAAAGACTGATGCTTATTCTGAAGAGTTTAAAATACTTGTCCTATCTCCTCTTTCCTGAATTGCCAGCATATTACTTTTCACAGAATTGCATGAGTCTAAATGGTTTGCTAAAGTTGGTAGGACTAATTCTGTGTGAACTTAAAGCCTTTGAAAAATCTTTCCTGTTTCTGAATTATCCTTTGGTGGTTTTGG
>NW_026623417.1:1303162-1439106 GCF_030028575.1 Malurus melanocephalus | reverse complement strand
TTTGTTTTGTTTTGTTTTGTTTTGTTTTTTTGTGTGTGTTGCTTGTTTTCTAAAGTTTTCTGAAAAGTAATTTTGCACCTTGGCCAAAACTCAAAACCAATCAACTGCTTCTTACATGGCAGCAGCACCTAGCGACATGTGGGCATATCTGTCTTGGTAACATATCACTAGAGCATTTCTTTGCAATTTATTCACTCTTCCCTCAGACAAGGTGCCAGCACAGGGACCTGTTGCTTGGCAGTCAGGTACTGAACTTCTTTTTCTCAAGTAGGAGTGTCAAGCACTACACCCCTATAAAAGGTTGCAAACATGGAAATGCAGTTAGTTTTGTCACAAACAACTATTCCTTAATAAAATTTTTCTTTCTAAAACACAAAAGCAATTTAGCTTGTTGTTAAAAGGGAACCTGAATATTTGGTAGAATCAATTACTTTAGTTAATCAGAAAAGACATTGAAGTTTTTTGGCGCAAGTATAAAATAAAGGTGTCTCAGGTAGAGGTTTGCTGGTGAAGATGCTCTTGTCAGTTTGAGCATCTGACTGATCTCTCATTTTTGGCTTTAGAATTGCTGGCTCAATTACTGTCTCTTGCTGCTTCCTACCTGCATCTTTCAACCATATCCCTTTCTTTCATGATTGCGATTGATGCATGTGCACCATCCTGTCACCTAACTTCTGACACTTTAATACTGGTCGGATATTCAACTATTTTTGTGGATATATAAGAGAAAATTGTTGGAGTACCCTGTACTTAAAGAGCTAGYGTGTCAGGTCAAATAGGGACAGGCCCTCTATGCAACCTAGCRAACAGCAGTGGCTATTAATGAATGTTTGGAGAAGCCATGTAAATAATATCTGGAACTGTAGAATTTAAAAGGTTACCAGTGTGTTTAAAAATACCCCCAACTTACTGTTTTAAAATGTCTTTTGGRTAGTCCTAAGACTAGCAAAGCTGCTAAAGTAAATTTTTTATAAATATCGTGCTGCTATTTATTTCTTGCGCTGTTGTTACCACTTAAATAGTGTCTATATTGTTTRCAGTAATGTCCACAGTATTTGTATTTGAAGTTACTTACAGTAGCAGGTGTTAAATGTTCAAATAAAATCATCAGTTGGAAGATGAGTTTGTCTTTATTTAGTTTGTGTGGCAGAGTTCATGTAGTGCCATACGGCACAGATAAACTGTTACTGTATTTCATGTTTCAGAGCAGAGGACATTTCTGAACTAATATAAGGCAAATTTATTCTATAATTCACCTTGTGTCATTGGGTAATCATTGGTTTTATGAAACATTTCAACTTTTTTTTCTTGTTTCCTGTGAATTGTTTTAGTTAGGGTTTGGATTTATTGTTTTGGCTTTTTTTTTTTTTTTTAATTAGCAGTGCTGTACCATATTTCTTGCATGAAATGAAGATGCAAACTTAAATACAGATCCAAAATAGAGGTCCTTATCAGATCAAAACTGGGGGAACAAAAAAAAGGCAGTTTTAAAGCAGAAGTTCCCAAACTTACTCTGCTGAAGTTTGGTCACTGACATTAGATATCTAAAGTACTGRTGCCAATGGTGTTAATTTCTCTGGTTTTATAAGTATCTCTCAGAACAGGACCTCTGTCCTACATTAATTAATCTGTGAAACACCCGAAACCAGGTCCCAGTGCTTCTGCCTCACTTAGRGGTTCATCACCCCCTAATTCACTCCATCCTTTTGTCATCTATCAAAATCTATCTCTGTATAGCAGGTACCCTTGGAATAACACTACCTGATTAGAAAACATTTAAAGTGAATTGCAAGTATGGTACTGGTTATGAGTGCATTTGGGAAGTGCTAAAACGTTCCATGCTTAGGAATAATGTGTGGCAAGTAACTGGTCCCACAAACCCTTCTGCAGATAAGTAATCCTATCAAAGGCAGTTGAATGCATTTGATTAAGGATTACACGYGATTAGTGGTCTGCAAGGTTAAAAGTACAACTTGTATCATTAATGAGTATTCACATATTAATGCTGCTTTGAGCAGAGATTGTACTAGATGACCTCTGAGGCCTGTTCCAACTAGAATGATTTTTTGATTATCACAMTTGTATTATGTAAATAGATGCCTATAAAACATCCATTAGTTGAAAAACCTAAACTTTAGTAAGTCGCTGTCATTATTTTACCTGTTGTATCATGTTGTAGTATGGAGGTGCAAATTTGATCCAAGTTTAAGATTTAAAACAGTGAGAGAAATACACCCATTCTCTTTCTGTGTATTCCTTCAAATTCCTTGTATAGTTTTGTATCAGATTGAATTCCTTGCACAGGAGTTCCTTCCTAGCATATAGTTGACTTGGTTCCAGCTCTGGAACTAGTCCAGAGTTGAGTGCCTGAAAATTTGGTACTTTGTGTGCAGTTAAGGTGTGCAAATAGATTTAACCTTACTCTGCCTTATTCAGGAACTACTAGTGCTAAGACTGTAACAAAGGCACCAGTGCAGGTTAGCAGCCTGGGAAAGGCTTGAGGCCCTAAAAACTTCCCAAAGCAAGGACTCAGAATGTGAGAGGGCATTCTTGTATTTAAAAAAAAAAAATAATCCCAAACCCACTACTGCTCCAACAAACCTCCCCACAGAATATAGTCTGTAGGTTCTGAATACAGGTAGATGTTGAGACACAGCTGGTTGAGTTTAATAAACAATAGTGTGATCCTTATCATGTGCAGGGAATCACATGGATTTTCTTCCTGTGTTTTGATAAAATTTGTACCCATAGATACTTCTGTAACTGTTCTCTTTTACTATTGTTAATTACTTACTTCTAAGAAGAAGTTGTTGGTAAGAGAGGAAATCTCCAAAATGTTGCCTGTAAAAGGCCAGTCACTTTCACATGCATGCAATTATAAATGTTTTTTATGTAATGTTTTAACCCTCACAATATGTGAATTAACCTCAGTAACAGACTATAATTGTRTCATATTGGTAGCAGTGTATTTCAGGGAAATGCTTGGTTGTATGCTTTCATTTAAAAACACAAGGAGGATGATAACATCATAAGTAAGTTGTTAAGGACCTGGCAGGTCTCTTGGGCTTTTAGGGAGTATAGAAAGCAATTAAAAGGAATAAGAAGTGCTAGGAAGGAATGGAGTTATTTCTTTATGCTACTCTGCACCACAAGGATTYGCATTGCCGACGTTTTATTCTTTTCAAATAATATTGATTGGATGTTATCTGATTTTGGGATTAGAGAAGCAAAAGGCTGAATGCTAGAATAAAGTGCTAAAGACTCCTAAGTCACAAGCACTCGATGCTATTCATTCATTTAGTAGTTCTAAAGGATGAAGTGGCTGATCTGCTAAGAAGAATGCATCTCGTTAGGATGAGATGCTGTGCCAGAAGACCGGAAGCTGTCAAGTGTTGTACATACCATACTTTTAAACTGAATACAAGGAGCAGAGCTGGAATTTGCAGACCAAGGACTCTTATTTTAATGCCACTTAAGTAGATTTGAATTCTGCATGGATAGTCAAGTAGTTCAAGAGCATAAAATACAACAGCTTTCTATGTAGTTGTGTCTTAGAGGTAATGAAAAATACCAGCTGTAGCTGGGGTACTTGTGTCTCTTGTTTATGTGTTTGTTCCCTAAAAAAATGGACATAAGGCTGCAGTCTGTACTTCAGCTTCGTTGGTTTGTGGGTTGATCTTCTGTATCTACCTGCCCAGCACTTGGATTTTGGAAATCTCTGAATTCTTATTAAACCATAAATGACTTTCCCATTTTCTTTTTTTGATGAAATTTGAAATTAGGTAGTGGATTCAAAAGTTAGAAAGGGTCAGGTCTAACCTAAGCAGACCTGTTAAACAGCATTAATGTATTCTGTGTTTAGCACTCTAAACAATGATCTAAGTTGTTCCTTTTGGTAGTAGAAAAGAKATGGACCCACATATTCATAAAATCACACACTGTGTAGTTCATCACATCTTGAACTTGCAGTGTATGGCCTTTGGCAGGAAATTGTACCCCAGGCAATTTTGCTGTGGCTTTACAAGTCACCAGTTTTGATGCTATTGTGGGGATGATGAACGGTGATGCAGACATGGAATTAAAAGTTAAAGCAGTCCAGTAGTACACTATACCGCTTTCAGCAGCAAAGCAGTGATTCACCTTGGAATTTACACTCAGGTGACAACAGCAGTTTAAGTGCTGACATTTGTAGCTGCAATTAGCTATGTGGTCTTGTTCCCTCACTTTCCCTCCTGTTGTATTAGCACAGTGATTTGTGCCATCATGAAGTGACTTGAATCATAAAATTGCTTCTCACTTCAAGAGGAGTCTGTGGCAAGCAGCGATTTCTAAACCAAGCTAGTTCCTCAGTCTSGTCTAGTGGGTGGTTCCACCAGGAGATGGAATTATGACATAAGGGCGAGAAAAAGGGTCAGGAGGGTCCTCTCTCTTTGAACTGGCATTTTACCACAATAGATGCTCATCAGATTATGCCTCAAGAATCTTAGATGTGACTCATCTTGCCCTCAAATAAGCATCCCAAGAAAAATACTGCATACATTCTGTAAAATCAGAGAAAGTTGTGAGAAACATGAGGGCAATCTTCTAAAGCTGGCTGTATTGACATGATAGTGGTAGATGACATTTGGTGTTTGTAGCTACAAAATAATTCATGCTGAAAGGAGCAACTTGAACTACTTGAAGATAATTCTGTATTACAAGCGAACGTTCTGCAAAAATACGTGTATCATTATAGATGCCCAGGTGAAAGCTTCTTTGCAGAGAAGAAACACAAAATATACAAGAAACAGCTCTAAAATATATTGAAATGGTGCTCTGCAGAAGCATTAAATGGAAATTCTTTGTCTGGGCATATCTGCTCAGATGAATAGTCCATCTAGTTTAATGAATTAATTTATACTCTCATCAATCAGTGCATATATTTATATTAYAAATATGTGCTTTAAATGCTGTTGATAAGTAACAAGTTATTGAAAACTAAGTAAAGTATTTTCAGTAAGTTTACACAAAATGAAGTGCTGTATTTCTTGCTTTCAGTTCAATTCCTTCAGATGATCTGTAAATTTTCAATAATGGCAATACATTCATTCTGCCGTTTGGAGGAGCCTGTGCCACAGCATAATGATCTGAAGAAAGCTCACTTACTTGCAARGAAGAGTCTTCATTTGGGAATTAGCACTGATGCAGCTCAGAGGTGCTTTTTCAAGTCTAGGTAAGTTTTCTTAAATTACACTTACTTGGGTTTCGTATGCTGGCATTTCATTTAAGTTAGCATATATGTTGTATCCTGTCAGAGCCTTTGTGTTGGTCATTTGACATGTGAAGTATCTTGAAATTAAAAGGCATATGTAGGAGCACACATACTTATGAGTGGAGGGAAATTGTCTGGAAAATAAGTTTAGCAAAATTTATTATCTGAGGAGAAGCTGTTAACGGAGGTTATGATCATAATGACACAATTTCCCTTTGCTGTGTTCTTTTTGAGGATTTTCTTATGTGTTTATGTTATAAATTCAATATTTTGCTGAGCCAGAGTTGTTTTGGGTCAAAATGTTAGTTATTAAGTTTCACATTGTTCAGAGGAAGTAAAAAGAAAGTTGCAGTTAGGTTTTCACAACTTGGAAAATTTTCTACTTTAAAAAAGTCAGCTTTGGAGTTTTCTGCCAATCAGATTTTATTCTTTTTCTAAGACAGAAAAGTCTTGGCATTGTAACACTGGATTTAATTTTAGATGAATGGTTGCTGTATGTAGTGTTCAATTTTTTCAAGACATCCAGTTCTTTTTATAAGTTATTAATGACTTCACAGCATGAACTGGTTTCTAGTCATATTCTACATGGGAACTGTATGCAACATTCAATAAGAAGTATTAACAGTAGATTAATAACATAATTGTGAATATTTAAAAAGAGACTTGAATTTCTTGTGTTCTCATTGCAAATTGCAGGGATTCTCTAACTGGAAATGGGTTTGGTGTTCCAACCAGCAGCGAAATAAATGATAATTTGGARGAAAACTCCAAACAAGCCAACTGCTTCTTATCAGGCAGAGTACTGTTTGTCAGCCTTTTCAGTGGTACACAAATCATGACTCTTTTAATCGTACCTGTCTAGTTTGTTAGACAAATTACTAACTAAACTACTGGGTCACTTGCATCTTTGTAGATGCATACATAATCTGAAAAGCCTTAAGAATATAATTTCTYTTGCTAAAAATCCTACAGAATTAAATGTACTCAATTTTTCAACTATATTCCTGTGGTATCTTTCAGATCTAGAAACAGAGGGTCCTGTTCTGTGTGTTTTTCATGCATGTTTGACTTCTTCTCAGTGCTTTCCTGGTAGAATACTGATGCTGAGAACTTTGGTGACATAGAAAGAGCATCACTTTTTTTAAGCGTACACCTTTAGTTTAGTCCCCTCATACTTGTAGGAGTCATGAAGATAGTGTTTTAAATAAATGCTTGACAAATGTAAAGGATAATTAAAAATCAGAAACTAGTTAAGAAAAGCTTTTGAACTGTTAGCGTACTCCAGACAGAAACAACAGTAGTGAAAAGAAGGCTGTTGTTTCAGTGAACTTCTAAAAATTGAAACGCATTTCAATAAAATCATCACAAAACAGAATTCATTCTGCAAATAGTGCTTATATTTTCTCATCTTGTTTTGCAGTATGAATGCTATGAATAGTGTTCACCAGATACAATTTAATTTTTTTTTAAATGCTACAGAATTATAAAAACTGAGGGTTTTGGTGTATCCAACTTTATTTTTTAAAGAGTAGTTGAACAACTTTATGCTTAAGATTATTAGTATTTCCTGTTGGTGAGAATCAATTCTGGCTGTACATGAAGTCAAACTTCAAATGCAGTTCGATTGAACCTGATGTGGGACAAGAATAAAACGGAAGCCGAATTCAGTATTTATTCACAGTAATGCTTATAATGTCTATAATATGGATATTGAGAGCAGCAAGTGTATTTTTTTTCAGACTCTTTYAGCAGAACTGTTATTTTACTAGCACAACCTATGGTACAAGGATAWAATTTGGTTTCCTTCAAAGAACAGAGTCCTGTGTAAGACAAGTAAGAAGGCGAGGTATTTGAGATTACATMATTTCAGCAAACAGTTAATAGTAATTTTAGTTACTTGTATGCATGCAAATATACTAAAATATATGATTCATCATGCATCAAGAAGTCTTAAACATTTTATATCAGTTCCTTTTTGCTGGTTGGGTTTTTTTCCCGTTTTTATCTCATGGGTGGAATTTCTGAAACCATTCAGCTCTGCTTTCTAAATGTGTATTCTGTGAAATCAATGAGTTGACCTGAGTGGGAATAAAGGTTGGTTTATCTTTGGTGAGACAAAGTTAAGTTGTCAGTAACTGATGTTGAAATCCCATCCTTGAAATGCTCTAGTCCTTGACATTCAGTGGGATGAGAATCTCAGAACTGACTACTGGGGACTCCCAAGCTACAGATCAGGTAAATAACTTCTTTGGAGGAGGAAATTAAAAGTGTCTTATTTTTTAAAATTATGRTAATTAAATAGTGAAGCATGCATCTTAAACTATAAATATTTTCTGCTTATTTAATTTAAAATAGACATGTCTATATTTGTGAGAGGGTTTGTTAGTTGCAGTTTGAGCTTTATATAATTATCTAACATTTTAGAAGCACTGTTTCTAAAGAGGACTTCTGTACTTAGACAGGACATGTACTTGTGTGTAGCTGGTCCAACTACTGTGGTTTCCATTTTGCAAAGACAGATGTTTTTGCTAATGAATGTATCATTTAGAAGTAACAGCTTCCATAGTCGAGTAAGTGATAGGGGCTCGTTTTCATCATGGGGTTAACTTGGGGTTTGTTTTCTGCTGSAGCTGGTCACCATTTTGTCTGAGGATTGGCTAGCTGAGTTGTTTGTGTTGTGACAGCTCAGTATAGCTTGTAACAGAGAGCCTTAAAATCACCCAGAACTGGTGCTGCTGCACTTTATTTCTGCGCTTGGAAAGTTCAGTGGTGTATCAGGGACTGCTACCTCAGTACTGGAGGCAGGAAACTTGAAGAGGAGCAGTGTGTGCAATGGCAGCGGGAACTGTTATGGCCATCTCCAGTAACTTGTCCTAGTTTATCATCCAGGGTCCTCTTTCACTCTGCTTTTTCYGGGGGGATGCAGAGGAAAAAGTGGAAAATAGTACTGTAATTGTTAGAAAAAAAACAATACATCTACCTTGTTAAAAAACAAAAAGCTTTTCTTCTGTCATAGTGTTTCAAAGAGAAAACATTACAGATTTGGGTATTTGTTTTTAAGACTTATCCAATTTCAACTATAGACTTACTTCCTTGCGACCTTCAAAACCCAAAAGATAGTATAAATGGATCAGTATTGTGAGATCAAGGTCAAGAATAAAAATTGAGAGTATTTTAAGATAAAAGATTACAACAAATCAAAGAAATACATGTATTACTTTTTAAGATATGCAGCTTCAATGGACTGTTAACATCAATGAGATATATTTAAAGTTTTCTATGTTCAGTTCTATAGGCAGTATAGAATGAGAGAAACAGCTGCATCTGAAGTAGATGATCTAGTTTAAGAAAGTAAGCACCTATTCCTGCCAAGCAGTTGGTTTAAAAACCTATTAAAATACAAGTGGTTTTACAGTAGCTTCCTAATTAATTTAAGTAAGGAGTATGACATGCTTGTAATAAGTTGCATGTTCATAAGTGAAGAATACAGGATTTGGGTTTTTGTTCCCTTATAGAAAATGAATAACCCCTGTACTTCTTGCTACTAAACAACTGGGGCAAATTTCTGCACCTTTTGAACTTGTAAAGTTATAGAAAATCTGAGCAACAGTTACTGATGGTTCTTTGTAATTAAAAAAAAAAAAAATCACGTAGCACACAGCACATTCAGTCTTAGAGAAGTGGCATATTTTGAGAGACAGTTCGTATCACTTTTGGTAAGTTTGTGCCATTAGCACTTTAAAATTGGAGTATCTGAGCCAGGCAAAAGCTGTGCATGTGCTTCTCTCTGTGGGAAACCCCTTGAAATATTAGTTTTATGGAATATCTTTGTTCCACTGTTCTTTGGAATACAATTAGCTTCCTGCCCCCTCAGAAATTGATATCTTGTTCTTGGGACAAGACATGTTCCAAGAATGTCTAAGAGAGGGCTTATGTGAGATCTTGACAACAATGTGAGGGCTTAACAACAATGGCAGGACATGGTGCTATGCTGGTTTTGGGTCCCAGCATCATGACATTCTGTTGAGAGCAGGCCCAGGAATTTGTTATCCTGCTCATGAACATCCAGCTTAAATGCTCTCTCTTGGATCCCACCCTTTTAATGTTGTCATATTGAGCTGGTTGGTTTGTTTTTGAGGGAAGAGACTCTTTTGCTTTGTCTGCAATACAGCTATGGGGGTTCCAGGGTCTTCCAAGAGAGGATATCTTGTTCCTGACATGCTCACCAAGAAGAGGTGATGAAGCTTATGTAGTGGCTGGAAGATTAACTTAACTATCATGCTGTGGAATGKTAATTGTGTATGTTATGGAATACCATCAAAAAGAGCAGTGAAGTTGATTTATAAGTACTAGGTTTCAGTATTGTATCCTTCAAGATGCTTTCTGTAAGTTAAAGGATTTTAGATTAATTAATTTTTTTATAAAATTTTATAGTATCAAGAAATGATAATTTCTGTATATGATAGAACTACATTTGCTGGTAGGTCTTTAAAGTGCTCTGTTAGCTATTTGCAGTGAGATAATTTTTSTAAATGGAGATACCATGTTTGTTTAACAAGATTTTCTATATAAGTATGGCCTTCCCATTAATTTATGAGAGGATGCTATACAAGAATTGTAGTGTTGATTTTTATTTTCAATTTCTTTCTTCTTACTGAGATTGATCAACCAGCAAACAAAAACCCCTAGCTTTTAAGCACCTCATTTTTCAATACAGATTCATCTCTAAGATGAGAACATTTATACTATAAAAAGTAAACATTTTACTTTTTTTAAAAATAACTTATGTATCTATCAGTACATGTGCTAGGTTATGGTCATTGCAGTTCTTATTTTTAATGAAGCACATACAGTTTGCCTTTGATACGTGAGTTACAACTGTAGATATTGCACTTTATCCAAAGATTCCTGAGGGCAGAGGTCTTACTTTAGGGGGAGGTGAACAYAGGGGGAAAAAAACAATGCATATATGCATTTCTCTTGAGTCTGTTTTGGAAGCTGTTGTAAAGAAGTCACAAGTAAAGAGAAAAATGAATTTTTGTTTTATCAGATGATTCTGGTGTCTCAACTCAGTTGTCTGGGRGTTACCATTCATAGTGTCCCAGGGACAACATAATGTTTAAAACTTCTTTTTTTTTTTGAATGTTTTGTCCTTTAAAGAACAAGTTTTCCTTTAAAGAACACTTGGAATAATAACTAAAGTTTCTTCCTTTAGAAGCAAAAAAGTTGCATTGTTTTGGTTTTTTTAACAGCACAGGACAACTTGAATTGGCAGATGCCATTTCAAACAACCAAATAAAGTACAGGTAGTGTGGAAGGACTATTGTGCAGCTGAACTAAAGGGATTTTGCTGGATAACTGGTTGCCTGTCATTGTCATTAGCAAGTCAGAGGTAATTTCCAAAGCTGTAGTCTGGCAGAGGAGGAGTAATTGCATTTATGTGTATTTTTCAAGCCAAAAGACACACTTTGCTTTTACCAGTGTTTTTACGAAAATTCAAAACTACCACAACATTGTTGCCAAAAAAAAAAAAAAAAGAAAGAGTTAATTTAAATAGAAAAAGGGATTTGAAGACAATAGTGACACCTGAGTGGCCCACAGAAAACTTGTCAGATGAACTCCTGACAGAATTTGGGAGGAATTCAAACTCTGGTTTGTCTCTAGTAATTCCATTAACATTTCAAAGGTTGATAATGTTCTGGGAATTACACAGGAGGGATTATTTTTTTAAATTAGGAATTAGTACTCTGCGCTTCCTGCTATCTTGCAACAGGTACACTGACTATATCTGAGACACTCAGCTTTCTATCAGGTGTTTCTCTATCTGTACTGGCATAATTAAAGTATCAGCCACCTTTCCCTGGTGTGAATAGAGCTGTATCGGTATAAAACTGTATCTGTTGGTAGCTTATTTCTGCATAGCAGGAAACCATCTAGGAGGACTGGCCCAATTCCAGAAATTGTTTTTAATTATATTGCCGTTGCTATGCCTGTATAAATTATTTCTTTTTGAGACCTTGCACCAGATGAAAGTGACTTCAGCCTAGTTTATTTACCCTTGTCCGTACAGCCCCATAAAAAATTACACCACTTCAATAGGTTCAATTTGCCTTTGTCGGCARACTTGCTCTTTACACTGAGTTATCTCCATTTATGCTAAAGGATATAAATAATGAGTGTTTTGACAATGAAAATGTATTTCCTGATAAAAGCTCAATATATGCAGTTAAGACTTGAACAAGTATAGTTTGTTTACTGTGAAGGTTAGAATATTTCCATCTGGCTGTATGTACCAGAGCTTATAGAGGAGCTATAGTACCAATCCTGAATCCTAACAACTATGTTAATCAACATGGAGTACAATGTTTTACATGCTCTTGTCAACTCTCAGCTGCTGTTCTATAGATCAGTGTCTTGCCTCACTTTTCCGCTGTCTGGTATGTGTTACCTAAGAAAGAATTAGGAAGCTTGAAATCAGAATACCAGAACTTGGATCACTTGCAAATAGGGCTGATCTCCATGTGCTTCTTTTATACAGATATTGTTGAACAGACTCAGATCATCTCTATTTTAAAGCTACGAGTGAGGATGAGATCTCTGATCCCATCTTAAAATGTGGAGACGGGATTGTGATGGGGAAAAGATTGAAAATAGTATGAAAAAAAGTATAGGTATATTACTGTAAGCCTGGGAGCAGTAAAGAAAGGYCCTCACCAGAGACTAACTCACAGGAACAGAAAGAGCCAAAAGCCCAAGGGACCTTTGACCATTCAGAGAACATTGACCAACTTTAATTAGTCCCATGCTTACTGACTGTTTCTTCCACCCTGTTGCTGTCCATTCTACCTCTTCACTTCTTCACCCTTCCTGCTTACTACATACACTTCTTTCCACCCTATGTGCCCTCCTTACCCTGTCCCTCCTTCTACATTATTTGCAAGAAAAAGCCACCTGCAAAGTACAACTACTGTTAAATTTACTACAGTGATGCTGTTTGTGCTTTCATGCACTTTTCCCCTGTGCTGTCTTACCTGYTTAGACTTCTTGTCTGTGTGGTCAGGGACCTTTTACTGTTCTGTGTGTTTGCTCTGTCCAGCATAGTGGAACTTCAAACATAGTTTTCGTAAGTCCTTAAAAGACCCTAAGTATAGTTTAAAATAATGTTCCTTTATCCTGTTCTTTTATAGAAATCATTTATAGGCAAATGACCATCCTTAATGAGATGAGATGAGATATGAAATTCCATGGGATGAAAAGGAATTCTGCTTTTGCAGTTTATTGATAGGTGAAGCAGTGATTTAAAAATATTATGTTTCAGCTGTGATTATATTAGTGTCCAGCATAATAGGATGAATGTTTCACAGTGAATTTTCTATTGACTGTGTTTGCATTGCACTTGCAGTGGTTTGCAAATTGCTGGTTTATTTTCCATGTCTTACAGCTATATAATTTGCTTTCTATAAACTATTTTGGTAGGTGTGGGTTGCTTGTCAGAAATCCGTTCCAAAGCTTGAGTGCAAAGGAAGCAGGGTACTAATGATAAATAAGAATGGATATCTTGAGGATAACAATCAATATGACATCTTCAAAAACAGTGCCATTCTGGTAAGAATTTGCTTGTAATTTATTAAACACTATGTGCTAGTTCTCAGTAAAATGTGTTTGTGTCTCTCTCTGAAGATTTGTCTGATGAAATTTTCTTCTGAAAAGTGAAAAGTAGGAGGATTGCTCTATATCATGCAGTATTTTAAATTCTGAAGCAGTGTACAACTTTACTTAGCAATGATTTCTTGCATATAAAACCAGTGAAAGCATCTTTTTAGAAAAGTAAGTTATTTTGGAGAGGCAGTTAGTGGCCATTTATGATTCACTGTTTGTGAGCCTGTTTCTCTGAATATTTAGAACTGAATATTTTTGAACAGTCATTTAAACAAAAAGGCAACTTTTTTCACTCAGTATAACTAATCTCTCGTGGCATATTTCACCACTACACATGTGAATATTCTAACAGGCATTGCATCCAACTTTGCAGGGGATATGAAACATGTAATTCTTGACAAGCTAATCATAGCTGGAAACTTTTAATCCTTGTATTGGTTAAAAAAATATGGCAGCATGCTAAATGACTGTACTGATACTACTTTGTTGGAAGTTCCATGCTATTTAAATAATGTACACAATTAGAAAATGCAAGTAAAAACACCAATAAAACTTCTACTTTAACTGTAGTATAGTACAAGTGGTTCCTTTAAATTTAGTATTTCCAATAACTTAAGCCAGCAATTCCCTAAGCAAAAATTCTTGTTTCCACCACAGCCAAGTATGTTCTTAGCTGTATAGTGTATATATATATAGTGTGTGTATATATATATATATATATGTTTATATATGTATAGCTGCATAGTATAAATGTAGTATATATACGTATACTGACTTGTCAAAATTAAAAAGAATTTGTGCCTCTTTTTCTTCCTACTCTTTAATCCCACTGATTGTTGATATTACAGTGGAACTGTTCTGGTATCAGCTGGCAATTCTTAAAGCTTCATGATAMGGGTATTTTGAGGTGCTGGATGTATATATGCTCTGTAGTAAAAAGCAGCACAGACACTGAGTATTCTTCTGATGAACGAGGTTAATAGCTGAGACAGCTGTTCCAGAGTGTTTCAGTGAAATTAGGGTTTTGACACACCTCAGGAACTCTTAATTTTGTCATGCCATGCAGAAAGCAGCAGTGGCTCAGGTGTTGATCCACAAGCAGGCTTTAATCTGATAGACTGTGTTGGTCAGAGGGGTGGTGGTTTATGTCTGAGAGTGGCAAGTGTGCCTGTCAGAGGCCTTAGCCCTGTCCAGAGGTAACAATAAGGAGCTCAGACACATCCTTGTGCTAACACAGAAACTTCCCATGGGCGCACCGTGAGAGCAGGAAAACAGGGGTGTATCCTCATGGGGGKAAGTACCAGCCAAGCTGATAGAACCCAGTTGCACTGGACTCAGTTGCACATCATAGCAGGTACCCAGGGCAGCCTTAATTAAAGCAAAGCATTCTCACTAAGACACGGGGAGAGGACCTACATACCTGGTAGGTGAACTTCTGTGAAGTCTGTGGCCACACTCCAAAGGTCTTTGTATAAGTGCATAAGTTAGACCTAAAAAGATTAGTGTAAGCAGTCTCTTTATTTGAAGTTAGATTGGCAAGGAAGGTGACTAATAGTGACTGCAATTTAATGTCCTTTTCTGTAATACTCAGTTTTTCATTTTTACTTTGGAGGTGAAAGGGAAATAAAATCTGGCCCTCAAAGTGTAAATGGACTCATTCCAGTGCCAAAATACAAAACACAAATCAGCAACTTTAATTTAGGGGCATACTAGATTCTCTTAACTGCACTGGACAAATGTGTATGTTTGATATATGAATGTCAGCTTAGATATTTGCTTCAATGTGTTTCTTAACTGCTGTGATTCTGTAGGCTAATGTAGTAAGAAGCTAATGTGAAGAAGCTAGGCTGCTTACAACTTTCTTTTTTTTTCTGGGCTAATCTTTCACTCAGGTTCATTGCATGGCAAGTATTTGGTTAATTATTTTATCCTTTTATATTTTGGACCGACTTTTTTGCGGGGAGTATGGAGAGGGGGCTAAGGGAGCTCTGAYAAGTCCTTAGTTTTAAATTCCCTCAGATTCTGAGGGAGGATATCAGGGAAGAAAGACCTAGTTTGCAATTTTCATGTCATAGAGGTATCTTATCTATAGCTGCAGTAGTTATAAAAGTCAAGTCTGGAATGTCTTTTGCTGTTGATCTTTTCTAAGATGACTGTACTGACTGGTATGGTTTCAAATAAAATCAGTTATGTGATTGATTTGTAAAAGAGTTGTCTGTCATTTACTGCTTAATTCCTCTTTTGCTGAATCATTTCTGTGATACTAACTTTATTTGTGACACTTTAGTAGGTGCAGGGCTGGGGGGGGAGAATGTTATAGTTCTTTCACAATTCATTAGTTTGTGGATATTTCTGTAACACTTCCACATGGAATGACTCATATGTTAAATAAACATGCCAGCCTCAAGGCATACCCTTGCTATTGCAGCCCAGAGTGAAACTTGATGCCATTGCACATAAAAATGTGGAAGATGCTCATATCCGTTTGAATCCTTAGGAAGTTGTGTGTGCTAGCAATTACTCAACATACATTCTTTCAAAAAGCTGTGTTTTACTGTGTCTGATTGCTCTTTTTCCCACTGCTGATTTGCTGAGTTTGTAAGCTACATCTATCTTGTGAGCCTAAGTTGAAACTGAGAAATAATAATTTTTTGTTTGGTTATTTGTTTTTTTTTAACAAGGTGGTACAGTTTCATTTATAGACTAGTTGATGAGAGGCTATCGAAGTATCTGATTTGCATTGCCACCTGTGTATTTTTTCAAGTATTTGGACAGATGCAAAAATTTTATTTGGGTTTTATTTGGGAAGTTGGTAGCACAGATCTAATGCTCTCCACATTGTGAAAACACTAATTAGTGTTAGATTGAACCAGCTGGCCTCTGGTTCAGTCTTATCTTTCATTGAATTTTGGCTTTCTAACCCATTTGATTTTTTGTTTTCTAGTAAGAACATGAAAGACAAAACAGATTTATCTATTGATAAAGTCACACAAATTATCACTTACATTACAGATTCTTCCCACCAGAATGTTTCAAGAAGCAGGTTCTTTAGTATCTCTAATAGGGAGAGAGATGACCACTCACAGGAGTGAGAGGAAAGGTGTAGAAAAGTATATGAAGTAAAACTTTCCTGGTATTGTTTTAAATTCTTTAGGATTCAGAAGATCTTTAACATCTTTAGGCTTTTCTCATGTGCCACATAGTTGTGTAAACTCTAAGTCTGCATTGATTCATATATTGAAAGTATGTATATGGCTCCAGAATTTTTGTGCTGTGGTTTTGTTTTTTGATTTTGCTAGGAGTAAGACAGATTGCTGTGACAGGACAGATACTGGCTTTTAAATAATAATCCTGAATAACTGGCTTTTAAATAATAATCCTGTTTGGTCATGTATAGCATGTAGTGGAGGAGTTTATGCCAAAGTGAACAGATACATTTACAGGAAGACCACTCCTTTAATATAAATTTTTCACTTAACAGTGCTCATGGCTGTACATTGGGT
Organism: Malurus melanocephalus; assembly: GCF_030028575.1. Lineage (NCBI taxonomy): Eukaryota > Metazoa > Chordata > Aves > Passeriformes > Maluridae > Malurus > Malurus melanocephalus. The sequence goes on along the minus strand of NW_026623417.1, from coordinate 1,422,693 downwards.
GCAACTTTTTCTGTCTATGTCCCTGCTCATTTTTGGGAGGAAATTGTCACTGCTCACCTTACTCTGCTTTCACTATGTGGAGCTTGCCTGTCCCATCCCTTGTCAGCTTTGGTAGCAAGACTAGGCACATTAATGAAAACTATGTGCAGCTGTTAACATCATTGATCACAATTCCACAGGAAATGCTGGAAGGCAATAAAAGCAGCTGTTTCAATCCTGTTTGCAGTTCTGGCACCCCCAGACCAAGTCATCTCAAGTCTTAAGGATGTCTCACTAAAATCAAGTAAAACATATAAAGTTATAACAATTCTACCRTTTAATCTTCAAGTGGTGTTGATGTATAGGCAAGGAGAAGAAAGAGATAGCGAAGTGAAAATACATCAGAAATTACTGCTCTGGCTAGGCTGTTGTGTTTGAGAGAATGTGTGAAGGTGCAGAGAGTGGTAATTGTGCACAGCTCCATTTGCTTTTAATAGACCATGGTAACAAGAGCAAGCCAGAAAAGCGAACATGCTGGTATATTCCRCATCTACAGGTGTAAAAGCTGCCTTTCTGGACTTCCTCTGTTCCTAGTCTTTGGCTTGTCAAGAGCCTTCCTTTGTTTGCCAGGAGACTTCCTGAAATCGTGCTCGTGTGTGCTACAGTATGTACAGTTTTAGTCCTGCTCCTCACTTTCCCACCTGTTTCAGAGCATTTTTTCTGTCCCTAAGATAAGCAGCTCTCGGGTAAAGTTTGGGGACTGAGTTTTGACGAACAAATCAGGGTTTCTTACAAGCATAGAAGGTGCATCGATGTCAGGGGCTGCTGGTACTGTCCTCTTCCTTTTCTCATGGAATCCTTCAGTGCTTTTCTCTCGGGGTACTGGTTTCTTTCACCCGTGGCTGTGCTCAGCTCTGCCGGTTACTGGCACACTGACTATGCCGCACATGAGCACATGCCCTAAGTGGCCTTAGGGGGGTCTCGGTGAGATCTGCCATCGAGCCAGCGCGGCCAGAAATTTCTCCATTGCGATGGYCCGGGCATCGATTCGGTGTCTTCAACCCGCCGCGGCCGCGGCCTCAGCACTGCGGGCGGGAGGCGAGAGGCTCCTGCCTAGGCTCGGCGGCATTAGGACCCGGCGGGTCCTGCCTCCGTCTCTCCCTCCTCCCTCCCCGGGTCCCCCCGGCGGCCCCGGGGAGCGACAGCCGCCCGCAGCCGGCCCAGCCGCTGCCCGGGCGGACGGCGCGCCCGCTCCTTCRTGTCACGTTCCTTTTGTTCGTTTATAGCAGAAACTTAGATCTTCTTTCAGTGTTATACAGGSGATTGTGGCGCATGTTCACGTTCAAAAACGTGAACATTGGCTAATGTTAAAATACATCGAATTGAATGCCTGCATGATTTGCACACTACAAGACTTTTACAACAACTATCTACCCTGCTGAGCTCTTTGTAGCATAGTATTTGCAACAAGACGTTAAGAATCAGAATTTTGACCGTTCAATTATAATTAGAGTGGAGCAGAAGTTGATATATTGTCTGACACTTGGTTTCTGTAGTGCCTGTCACAAAGTAATGGCTCTCTTAAACTGCACATTAATCATCAACAGTAAGTTCAGAAATGTCTGTTTCAGTCCAGACACTCTTAGTGCCAAATAAATGGCTTCAGTACTGTTGGAGTGAGCAAAGAAGTGTTCTTAACAAGGAATGCCTTTACATCTCAATGAAGTAAGTTTGCACCTTTTCTCCCATGAGTTTAGTTTATTGCTATTGCCCACCTTCTACTTAAAAGGAAAAAAGTGGCGGACAACTTTGCAGGTAAACGTCCAGTGAAGTATAGTTCCAATTATGTACATTCAGAACATACTATCAAGCCTATAATAGATTTAGAAAAGCAAAATGTCCCTTCTATTTTAGAAAGTGAATATTTGTCAATTGGTTGTGTTATTAAAATGATCACAGGCAGAAACTGTACAACTGGAAGGTAAATTTGCCAAGTATTTTCACTCAAATATACAGCCTGTGAAAACAGCAAAACAGTAAGTAACCCAAGGAGAATAATTTTTATGTTCCTGTAGTACCCTGGTGGTGAATGGTCCGCTGCTCTCAGAACATAGATTGTGTTGTTTTGGGTTCAGAATTTTTACACTGCCTTTCTGCAGCCTGTTGCTTTGCTTTTATTCCAGACAGCTTTCCTGTCATTGCAGGCAGTAAGGTCTTCTCAGATGCCCATGGACTGAAATTCCCTTCTCTACCAGAACCAGTATCCAAGCTTAAACTCAAATATCACCACATGAAGTTCATGTAGCTCTTTAAATCTCYCAGTTTATGTCCTAGTACAAGCTGTATTCTTTCTCTCTCCACAAGGAGTTCTCAGGCAATCTTTCTGGTTCTTTGTGCTCTCTATATTATTGAGGTCTTGAGTCTTCACTTKCCCTGTCTATCGTACTGTAAGTTGCTTCAGCCTTTTACTTCTGCCCTGTTTACTTGACCCAGCCCCTGACTAAGCCATGAAGTCCCAGCCTTGCTTTGACAGTGCTGGCAGCCTCTCCTGCTCCCCCACCTCCAGACAATATAATATTCTCTTTACCTTCCCAGATACAATGGAAAAAAAATCAAACAAAATATATGAAGCCATATCCTTATGCTCTCTTTGATTTTTGCCATGCCTATCTTAATAAAATTATCTCTCTTCTCTTTGAGAAAAACTTACAATGTTATATATTTTACATATGTTAGGTACTATATAGATTATAATGTTATATATGTTTTTGTAATTGTTAATACAACAGGAAAAAGTGAATCTTAGTATGTGCAATGACAATGTGCATTTCAAAGTAAACCAGGATGATCTAATCAAAATAACCAAGTGGTATAGTTGTGGCATACTAAGGATTCAGTGCTAATTTTAGCTCACTTGTCTGTGGGTGAACAGTAAGCAGTCAATTTCTGGGTGCTTGTTAGCAAGATCTGTGGTAAGAATATTTGTCAAAATAATCCTTTTAAAAAGTGGTAAAGGGAAAACTGTTCAATATCAGGTCTTTGAAAAATAGACAAGCTTCTGAGAAACTGGCTATGATTGGGAATCAGGAAAACTATATTTTAGGTGGAACCTGCGGTGATGTAGAAAACACGTTTATAAATATGCTGGTTTTAATTTTTCACGCAATTGMCTTTACTGCTTTCATAAAAGCTTAATGTGTCCAAACTTTAGTTATTTCAAAATCTTCTGATGGYGACTACTGTTGTTAATGAGCTATTAATACTCTTTAGTGCAAACTGTAGGAAAAGTTATTGTGAGACTGTGAATAAAATTTCAATAATGAAATCAAGTTGCTATTCCTTTTTAAATTATATTTTTACATAGGGATTATCAGATTTGCCTAAACCATAGTATAGTTTCCCGTTTTGTTAGTAAATACCTCCTATTGCTTCAGTTGATGTTAACCCCAAATAAGTTGCTTCCTAATTTCTTTATGCAGTAAGTGGTTTAATTTATACTATCATTGATAGATACATTGGATTTAGATTAATAGCTTAATTTCCATGATAATCAATATGAATGGATTACATATRATGAATGTAAATTACAAATGAAAAATGAAAACATTTCATTTTCATTACAAATGAAAAAAYGTTTAAATATTTTTTCTGTTCAGTTTTGAATTTTCCACACTTGCAGTGCTTTTTTGTAGTTTTTCCTGTGTTGTAACATAGCAAGCATGGAATTATCTGAKCTGACCTTTCTACAGCAATTACTTTACTTGTCCATGCATAATATTCTCAATTTGAAACTTCATTATTTCTCTTCATAGGATATTTTCTATRTTTATTATTGTTCACATTTGAATCCTATTCATACCTTTCGGATCTTTTGGAGAAGGAGTGACCTGTGCCTCATATGGATTTTTTAGTAAGGTCACAGCACTGATTTTTRTAATCCTATTACACTGGTTTTCTTCTAATTGTCTTCCCTTGTTTAAGCTGCCTGTTCTGTTATTTTTATTTTTATTGTAGTGGTGTCTTGAGCAGAGATTTTTTCACTGAACTGCTGAAGTGGGCCCTGGTTCCTTCCTGAGGCCAAAGCAACTGGTGTGCTTTCCCATTACAGGATAACTGATCTAATGATTGACTTCCATTAAACAGATGCAATCCTACCACCCCCTTGCACCTGATACTGGCATGTAGTGGCAGAACAAGGGTTAATGGCTTCAAACTGAAAGGAGATAGATTAGATGTTAGGAAGGAATTCTTTACTGTGAGGGTGGTGAGGCACTGGAACCGATTTCCCAGAGAAGCTGTRGACGCCCCATCCCTGGAGGTGTTCAAGGCCAGGTTGGATAGAGCTTTGAACACCTGGTCCATTGAAAGGTGCTCCTGCCTATGGTAGGGGGGTTGGGACTAGATGATCTTTAAGGTCCCTTCCAAACCAAACCATACCATTCTATGATTCTAGGACTTGTCTGCCCAAGTGATTTAAGGTTGATTTTTCTCTCGGTTTGCTCCCTGAGCTTAGCAGTGATGGCTGTTGCTGTTGTTGCAAAGAGACAGGAGCATACGAGAAGGGAAGTAGGAGGTAAAAGTTGTCCTTTCCATAGCAATCTCCATCAGATGCTATTTTATCTAGCATAAAACTATGCAGAATTGTAACGTAAGTATTAAGTTTGGTATAAATGCAGGATGAATGAAAATGTTTGTGTAAKCAGAAGCTGAAAGAGTGAAACAAAGGGTTAAGGGAATTACCTATACTGCTAGTGAAGGACACCATTTCCAGGACTCCATTCCCACCTGTATCTGTGTGCCACAGGACAGATGCCTTTCCAGCAGAAGACCTTGCATCCTAACAGCAGGAGGATGACAAGGTTGTAGTACCTCATGTACACAGTTTTTTTTTCCCCTTAACCAAACAGGAGAAGAGACTGCAGACACATATTCCAGACCTATATTCCAAACAAGAAAAAGCAGATAAGAGGCAACAACATGACCTGAGATTTATGGAAAGCAAGGTAAGCCAGATCTGGGGGCAAAGAAATGTTCTGTCTCAACTGAAGATTCCTGAAGGACAGCCTTAAGAATCTGTTAAAAAACTAGGTTTTTATTGAWAATTAAAACAACTCCTGGAATGGGGCAAGTACTTCATAGCTGACGGCCAGTGCTTGCGAGTAACTGAATGTAAGACTGTGAGTGAATTAAATCTATGGGAGAATAAATGTCAGTGACTAACATCAATTTATCTGGAGATTTTTTAGGTAACTATCACCTTCCCTTTGCCTAACACATTGAGTTTTACTGCACTAAGTCTCTTACAGTTGTGTCTTTAATTTGAAACCTCATAAAAAAACATGCTGTTCTTTTATGAGTTTATTTTCATTTGTGTCTGTTATCTATCTATCATAATTTAAACTTGATTTAGTGTTTCTGGGGTCCACTTACTACTTTTGGTTAGGTTAATAATTTTCCTTGATTYTGAGTAACTGAAATAATTGCAGATTTTATGCCATGGTGCTCACCCCAGTTTCTGAATTATTAATGACTATACCATAACACAGGACCAAATATGTCCTTTTGAAAATTTGGGGTTAACTCGTCACTATTAATAAAATKTATTATAATGAAATAAAATAATTTAATTCAGTATTTTTCCCTAGTTAGATTTTGATCATATTTTGATCTGTGACTGATTATGTCCTCATTTTTTTGTTTGCTTCAGGAGACATTTTTCTCTTACTTTAGACTTTGAAAGAACTTATTTTTTATTATCTGGAACAAGAACTAGATCATCACAGTGCAGTTGTTCTGTGCTGTTTCTTTTTTACCTGGTGCCTGGCATGACTTTTGGCTATTGTTTATGCAGCCCATTCTAATATCTAATCACCATTTCTCTGAAGAAATTCTTCCTGATATCCTGATTCTTCCTAATGTTCCTATTTGCCCTTCTCTTCTTATTTTGCTATGTTGATTTGTCTTGAGGATTTGCCCATGATTCACACTGGGGAGAAAAAAGCTGGTGCCAGCCATAAGCACATTCCAGGTCTTTGCTATAGATTGAAGAATTTAGTAAATACCAGAGTTGAAATTGGTGCACAGAGCTGTGCACCATCTACCAGGCATATGTGTGTAATGCTGTGGTAACTACATGATCAGATTCTGTTTAGTAAAATACTGAACAGCATTGTTAGACTGTTTTGTATGATTGTATAATAGCTAGTTCCCATGATGCTAGATACCACACAGACATGGCCTGGAAAGATAATCTGCAAGTTTAAATCTTAGCGATGTAAATATAATACAGTTGAAAGTATAAAATATACACAGAAGAGAAGGGAAATGCCAGTGGTCAGGGGGAGCATTCACACTTCAGGGATCCAACTCATGTAAACGAAATCAAAAGACTGATCTCCTTAGGCTATTTCCACAGCTTCTACAGAGATTCCTTCAGAGGACATTTTGCAGTGTTTCAGGAGTTCTTCAACCAAATCGCTCTCAAGGTGCCTCTCTCTATTTACTTCAGGGTAGGATCTGTCCCCTCCATCCCACTCTTGCTTACTTTAGACATTTGAAAATAGGTGATGTGTATATAACTGCTTATCACACATTTTGCTCATAGGGGCTGTACGGGCATGTGTGAGGAGCCATTTTAATCTTGGTTTGCCTCAACACTGCTTGTCAGAGGCATGTGGGGGAAGGGGTGCACAAGTGCAGCCTGCAGGAGGCAAACAGGAGATGGGTGAAGCCTTGTTTCTGGGGGGATTTTGCCTGGCACCACCTCAGATGGCACCCGGAGACACTGCTCWCCCCAGAGACATTTCTCCAGTYGGATGGTGGAAGGGCTCCACCARTGGAARAAGCTTGGACTGGACCAATGGTCTCCTGGTCAGCAGGCAGACTTTGGGAGGAGCCAGGGGGTATAAAAATCAACTGCGCCATGAGCCTTGCTCGCAGAGTTTTGTGGGGGACTTTGCTGAGCTGGAGATGGTCTTCTGTGTGGCTGGGGTTTTTTGTTGCTCACTGCTGGTGGGCTTGCTGCCTTTTTGTCCTGGCTCCAACCTGCCTGGATTTTGCCCTCGCTAACTCTCGCTCACCCACCACCTATCTGCCTTCCCTCCTGGGCGCTCTGCAGGGCACCGTCTGCCCTCCAAGCCTGCAGTGCAGCGTCTGCCTCGCCYCACTCCTTCGCTGACCCAGCCACCGCCTTTCCTGCTTGAACCACCTGCCTGCCTCCGACCTCGCCTGCTGCCATGATCCTCGCTTCGACTGCATCCAGGGTCCTGGACCTGCCCGAGTGTCCACTCACCGTCTGTCCAGCAGCCCATCGCCGCAGGAGCCGAATTGCTCTCCCCGAGCTGCTCTCCCTCCGGCAGCAGCGCTCACCCCTGTCACGTGGATGCCAACAACACCCCCTGGTCCTACTGGTGGTAACGCCCGCTCTCTCCCTCTGTCTCCTTTCTCTTTCTACCCGTTCCTTTTCCATTTTCCTTTCTCTTTTGCTGTCTTTTCCAACCTCCTTTAGTGGGCAACTACTTCTTCTCTGTTTTCGTTACCAATAAATGGTTCTCAGATACAAAGTTTGTCTCAGTTGACTTCATTTTATTCTTGACCATCTATTTTAAAAGAACTCCTCGCAGTTCCCCACAGTTGGAACGCGACAGCATGTTAGTAAGCTGAATGTCAGAGAAAGCTTTGAACAACAGCAATGTTTTCAAATAATTAAGGGAGTTTCCATAAAGTGTAAGGTGTAAGACAGAAAAAGGCACGGGAGGTTTGTTTGAAAACACACCACGTGGGTGTGAGAGGAGCTGAAAACTGGACTCCTGACACTGAATGGTGGGTGGGAGATAGGAAGGGAAGAGATACAAGAAGCATCCCTGAATTTTGGGGTTTTTTATCAGTAAAAAGTGGAGGGTTTTGAAAGTTTTTAGCCAAACACAACATGATAATCAAATTAGACAGTATGTTCTAATGGTGTTTTCAGCTTATGTTTTATGAAAATTGGCCCAGCTTCTAACATGAGCAAATCACAGTTGTCTTCTTGACAATGRTTAAGAAGAAATAGGTGTGGTGGTGGTTGACAATGATTGGTCCTGAATGTGAGGACAATAGGTGTTGCAGTAGTCAGGAAGAGCTGTGGAGAGAGTGATGTGTTCTCCGAGTGTTTGATTAGGAAAAGGGTCTTTGCAGCAGTTTTCTGAGTGAATGTGTGTGATATTAGGCTGTGCTTCTTGAAAGCAGAGAGAAAAAATGTTGCTGAATCAGAAAGCAGTGAGCAAAATCTTGCTGAATCAAAACATGATGATGATGATTAGCCTGATTGAATACTTTAGCTGATTGGGAGGATTAAGAAAAATACCATCTTGGAAATGTTGCATTAAAAGTATCTGCAAATTATGAATATTAATCATGGCATTTGGAATGTCTTTGGGATCTAAAGTGATGCTAGAGTTATATACCTATCTGAGCAATAGGCAGGATAATGGTGTAGCTGTACRTCTTCGTGTATGTCACCAACAGTTAAGTGATTCATAGGAAAGCCATAAAGAACTGTCCTCCAATATAATTGTATTCTTTGTTATTTGAAGTTCTTCACTCCTACAATTGCTTCCCACATAATATTGTTCAGAATATTTCCCCACCTGCCACAAAGGACTGGACATTAATTGTTGGGTTTGATATGTAATGTCACAATGGTATGCCTAGCATGAAAAGATGTCTTTTCATTTAGTGGGAAGGCACTGATCTTTTAATTTGGTTTATAGTAATACTGAACATAGATACAGTAATTTCTTCCAAATTAAATTATGWAGTCAAGTCATCTAATAACTATCCTCCATAGTAGTTCAGTAATAATTAGTTGATTCCATTCTATTTTCTGATTCTGCCTGATGATGTAAGAATTCCCCCCAGGAGGAGGAAGCTTTCGGATTGCTTGAGAATTTTATAGCTAGGTCCCATACCAGTCACAGTTGTCTTTTCCTTCCCCCTTCAGCATGTACCAGAATTCACAGCCTGAGAAAGGACAGAGAAAATAATGTCTGATTTTGGCTAATTTTCCAGTGGGTGTGTAGCTGTATGGGCATGGTAGCAAACATATGTGAATTAGAATTCTTTCCAGGCTTTTCTCACTTAAACCAGAGATGAGGCAACTTTAGTATCAAGGAGACATCACCTGAAGAAAAAAACCCAAACAGTTGKTTTTTTTCTTGTTATTTCCAGCAGGTGTAGAAATCTAAACTAATGTGTGTTTGCAAGAGCAAGAAGAAAGGTTGTCTTAGGTGTCAACTAGTGAGGTGTCCAGATTAATAAGATAAAGCTTGTAGTGTGCTTCAGGAAGAGAAATTAAAACTTGCCTTTCCTCAGAAATGTAACTCTGGCAAAGAATTTGATATTAATAGCCCATCAATAGTTTCAGGTTATTCAGAGAAAGAGCATGATAGCCAGATAAGGCAGTAGATTACTCTTTGCTTGCTAAAAATTTGAGAAATCATAAATTCATGAGCAAACGTGCCCCACTGGGCCCTGGGACTGGGAGCTCTGCCTGCACACAGCAAGGCTTAGCCCTGCCAGGTGCATCTTCCCCCCAAACCCCAGTGACCCCCAGGTTTGAGGCTGTAACTCTCTGGGGATAAAATAACCAAAATCTGACACTGTATTTGAAGTCCACTGTTACAGATTCTTTACCATGTGCTGGTTTCAGACATACGTGTGGTGTATAAGTGGGATTTCAGCATTAAAATGGCATTAAAAATGTTGATATCTATCCTGAGGTAACATAAACTCTAAAAAGACAAAGCCATTTCCTTCACAAATTTTGGAAATTTCATCCGCCTTGCATATCTGTGGGGTTTTTTTATGTATTAAGTGGTCTAAGTAAAGTCAGTGTTTCATCTCAGCAAAAAAGGCTGTGTCCATGTGCATGGACAACTGCAAATAATATTTTTTTCCCCATCCAGAAATAATAGCAGTTTGAGTTCTTATCCTTCCATGAATGCTATAGGCTGTCTCGGTTAGAGACAAATGTTTTCAGAAAAATGTTACAGAGTAAATGTTTCCTCTGAAGTGGAAAAATTGATAACTTTTTCCCACCAATATGAAATAAATGTTCGGGCAAAAGTCAAGAGAAAAAAGTAAAGTAGTTTATTAACAAAACACAGCACCCACAGCACACAGATAAAAAGTAACTTTAGATATTTAAAACTCAGGAACACACACCGCCCCCTCCCACACGGCCGCTCACCAACTGGTGCGCAGAAAGATGGCAACCCCTGTCCCCAGGAAAAAAGAAACAAAAGAAAAGAGTCCACGCGGTCGCTCTGATAACAGTGGGGGGAAAAAAAACTGATTGTAGTCCTTTTCCTCACTGTGGATGAAATAGAGGGCTTGGTGTATTTTGCTGTTGCCAGCTTGGCTTGTTCCGGAGTCCGGGATGAGACGTAGCTGCGTGGCTTCTCCCCGCCGGCTGCCGAATTGCTCCAGAAACAGAATCAAAGCAGCCGCAGAGGGGATCTGTCCAGGGAAAGCTGTTTGCACAAGCTAACAAACCTGRGCTTGCTAAACGGCAACAATGTAACTCCCCTGCAAGCAGGGAGCAAGGACTCCTGAAGCGCTGATCTGAGCTCAAAAGCCCATGAGCTGAGCTCAAAAAGCAAACGTCTGTGCGGAGCCCTGGCTTTTAAACTGCCCACRCTRCTCCTGCCCCTTCTTCCAGGTCGCATTTGAAGGCGCAGGCACCTTTTGGGCATACAAGCCAACAGAATAGGAATACAGAATTGGCACAAAATCAACCCAAGACATAGGCAAATCAATGTCTCAGTGAATTTAAGATGTTCATGTCCTCATGTATTTTGAGGTAATTTTTAAACTTTTTTTTTTTTTTTTTTTTAAGAAAAGGTAAAATCTACATCTTTGCTTTTGTGGTTGGATTAGATGCTCCATGAAAGTGGAACTTTGTAAGGTGTTAGCAGTGATCCCACTCCTCCATACATTACTGTGCTGAAAGATCTCGCTCTGCCTTGCAACATTCTTGTTATTCCAGAACTGGGTTGGGCTAGTCATAATAGATGCAGGCAATCAGCTCAACTTCCCCACACACAGCTCTGCCAGGAAAGCTCATTTCACCTTGCAACACTCCTGTTTTTCCTGTGTCCTTTAAGTGAAAGCTATCAATTTGGCACCTACTGTGGATCTGTCCTTACTGCTGCTGAAATCCAGGATAACTTTCTTAGTGATGCAAGAGGAAAGTGTTGCTGATATAGATAAATATCTGCTTGTGACTAGGATGAAACAAAGTTGCCTTCTCTGAATGACTGAGATTTTGATCCTGGCAATAGATGTGACTAACCTGTGTTCCACTTCTGATTTTATTACAGCAATAAATTCCGGTGTGACTTTAGATATCAGCTCAGTTACCGACATAATATGGCCTTCTGCAAGGCTGTGCTTTTTCCTGAGAAAAAGGTTTCCCTTTTAATTAGAACACTAGAGTTTTCAGTGTTGATCACTGTTGTTTTATTTATATTAAAAATCTATAGAGCAGTCACCAAGATGCAGACAATTATTGGCCTACTGGCAACATCTCAGTTTACACTGGTGTTTGTATCTGGGTCATGTAATTTTATGCAAAATCAAGTAAATGTGTGACACAATAAAAGAGTATGCCAAAGAAAGGATTATTATTTCAAAATTTTGAAAAAAATATGTGCATGTTTYCTCTTTGCTTCCTTTATCACATGAAATAACACATTAAAATCTAAGAATKCTCTAGGCAATACACAAAACTAAAAAAGACTATTTTGGTGAATGAGCATGGTGAAAGGCTATGAATATGCATATGTTTGTGCTAAGGAGCCTAGAGGAGATACTTTTTATGTGTGGTGAAACAGAAATACATACTTATAACTCTGCACACCAGGGAGAGAATATCCCCTAAATCAAGTAATTTCTCTTGTAGTACTCCCTGTTGATCAAAGCTGCATAATTAAAAGCATCTAGAGGCAGCTTTAAATTATTCACAATATTTTTTAAAATTATCTTGGTATATTGCAGACAGTATTTGTGTAACTAGCAGTCTTTTGTAAGTTCTATAAATTTTTGCATCCTTATAGAGATCATCTCTAATAGTTTGAGAAGAGGGTACATAACTTTGTGTATCAGGGGCAGAAGAGATTCATTCTCACACCGTGTTGGTCACATCACACGAAAGTGCCAGGCACGCAGGAGCATAGGGAAGGGCACGGCAGAGCCGGCAGTCTCTTGGTCTCAGGCCGAATGCTTCTGTGTGGCGGTGCCTAAGAGTTTTCTGATACCCTCAAAAGCCCCAAATAGGAATCCTGCAATTAGTGCATCTAACTCCTCCTTTACTGCAGTCTTCTCTCCTATTGGTGAAAGGTCTTCGCAGCTCATGTAGGGACCCCACCCCTTTTGTGGGTTTTCATTCTGAAGCTATCCACAACTTTACACCTGAATGAATGCCAAACCTCTCTGAATATATAAAGGAAACCTTCAAGAGCACTTTCAGTTACCCAGAAGAAGCAGAAGGAAAAGATTTAATCCAGCTCTGTCAGACAGAGACTGAACCAGCCATGCTTCTCCCTGCCATTCACTTCTATGGCTTTCTCCTGGCTTGCATCTTCACGAGAAGCTACGTGGCTTTCAAGAACGATGCCACAGAGATACTTTATTCCCACGTTGTTAAACCCGCTGCGGCGAGCCCAAGCAGCAACAGCACGTTGAATCAAGCTAGGAACGGAGGCAGGCACTACACCAGCACTGGATCCGACCGTAACAGTGAGTATCCCACCGGCGGCAGTTCCACCGCAGCCCCTCCCGGTCCCGGGAGCGGGAGCAGAGCCCCGGCCGGAGCCGCGCATCCCGTGGCAGCGGCCCGACCCCCGCCCCGGCGCGGCGCTCGGGAACCGCTGCCTGGGGCACGGGGAGATGCTGCCGGTTCCGGGCCGGGCTCTGCCTCGCCGGGCGGCCCCCGAGCCAGCCGCCCTCCCACCCCCGTGCTGGGAAGTCCTGTAGGACCGGCTCCCTCGAGCAGGTTACTTCCTGAGAGAGGTTCATCCAGGAATGCCGGGCTCTATGAGTTATCCGGCAGGAAAGCGAGATAAAGAAAAAGGAGTGAGAGGMATTCCCAGAGCGCTCGCTTTTTTAACACACCTCCCACTGCGGGCAGGGGAGGTGTYTGGGCTACTTTTCAAGTGCAATAAAAAACTCCGAATTTTGTACCCGCTGTTTAGTTTTACTTCCTGCTGTGGCACTTACCCACTTAACACCTCCAGCAAAAGTAAACAAATCAGCTCATAATTTACCTATGATCTCTGCTCTAACTTGCCTTTTTTGTATCCAGTCTTTTCCTTCTGGGTTTTATGTATATATGTCGGATACGTGGGGRTCTGGAAACCTGATGAGTTTATTTCTTCCCTCCCCTGCCCCCCTCCTTAAAATGAAAGAAATCCAAACAGAGAAACGCATGCACACCCCAACCCACCCACAGCAATTTAATAAAAATAGCGTCATCCCTGGAAAGTGAAGGCAACAAGTGACACCGATACCTTTTAGCTAAGCCAGGTGTGTCAACTTCTATGAATGCTAAGGATTTAAATGCACAGGAAACATCTCATCATTATGAGATTACTGGAACAGCCCAGCAGGTATTCATTGTCACTGAGCTGTCACTGGTGAAAAGCTGAGCAAGGGAAGACAGAAAAACAGAAGGAAAGACAAACTCAGATCTGTGACCAGCTGCTTCCAGGTACATTCCTGAGTGCAGCTGCAGGAAGCCAAGCTTGAATCTGTTCAGCAAAGCAGGCAGTATAACAGCCCTCCGAGTAGTCCCTGGGATCAGCCGGCAGATTTACAGTCCCTCTGCCTGCTCGTCCTGAGACACAGAGGACAGGGTGAAGCAATYTTAACTCAGTGCCTCGGTTCAGAAGTTGCTTCCAAAAATCCAAGTAGAAACAGAAGCAGCCTGTAGCTGTGATATGTAGATGTACCTTCAAAGCCTTTTATGATTCACTCTGAAATGTTTCTAGTAATTACTTCTATTTTAAAAGCGTTAGTTAATTGCATTGTGTGTAGAATCTGTGCAGTAATTGTCCTTCGGAAAGAGGGAGAGCACAGCCAGTAAAGATTGCTTATTAAAATTAAGCACACTGTGGGCGTTTATTTCAAAGTGTAATTACTGAAATAAACAGTTGTGTTTATTGCAGGGTGCAGAACCGCACATACAGGCGGGTRCAAACATGCCTGTATGAGAAGCTCTGCATGTTGATTCTGTCAACTGCCTGAGAGAATTTGCAGGATCCTCTACGTTACATATAATACAGAGACTGCTAGTTACAAAGATGGTGTTCTCTTGAGGGCAAAATGACCCCTCTGAAACTGTTACTCCTAATCATTCAAACTTCATAGGCAGAACACCATTCAGTGGTAACTTCAGCTGTTACCACTTCTGCAGTGTCTGTTTGGAGCTGCAGAGCTCATGGGACACTCMGTCCACTSTAGCCATGGAATGAGAAGAAATACRCTATTTGAAAATAATTTTAAATGTTTCAACTGTTTTCAAAGCACTATTTTCTCTCTTGCTTAATGATCCAAACATAATTGTTGTAAACATCACAGAGCAGATTCCYTAGACTGAGAACAAGCAGGAAACATTTCTTCCCTTGGGGCATTTTTTTCTCTTTTAAAAGGTATGTCCCTGAGAAGAAGGATAGAGAATAAAATTRCCTCTTCTACCACAACTGCTGAAGTGCTTGTCATTAGGATTTCTTTATGCTGTGGTATTATCCAGAGATACCATCAGCACTTGAGGCCCTTGTGTTAGGGGGGCACAACAGCAAAGAGATGTCCTGTAAAGATTACAGCCTACTTTAACTTCTGCAATACCTGGTTAATGTGAAAATAACTGGTTAAGGAAATCATTCTGAATCTCAGTGTTTCTTGTTCTGTGCATTCCACAGATCGTGTTCAAGTTGGCTGTCGAGAATTGAGATCCACCAAGTACATCTCAGATGGCCAATGCACCAGCATTAATCCCCTGAAGGAACTGGTGTGTGCTGGTGAGTGCCTCCCTTTGCCACTGCTCCCCAACTGGATTGGAGGAGGTTACGGAACCAAGTACTGGAGCAGGCGGAGCTCACAAGAGTGGAGATGTGTCAATGACAAAACTCGCACTCAGAGGATCCAGCTTCAGTGCCAGGATGGAAGTATAAGAACCTACAAAATAACTGTGGTCACAGCCTGCAAGTGCAAGCGATACACCAGGCAGCACAATGAGTCCAGCCACAACTTCGAGGGAACCTCTCAAGCAAAACCCATCCAGCACCAMAAAGAAAGGAAAAGAGCCAGTAAATCCAGCAAACATAGTACAAGTTAGAAGGCAGACATTCTTTGCTCTCTCATCTCCCTCTCCTTGTGCCAAAATTGAACTCACCTGTAACCATTTGCTTTACCGTTCTGACTGCCTAAAGACAAGTCTGCCATTGCTGTGTTCTCAGTTGACACTACATGCTTATTGCTTTGACCAAAATCAAAAGGGGCATTCTCAGCATATGGACCTTTGGGGTGATTTCCAAACGCTCAAGATGGACAATAGTACAAGCCTTTCAAAACCACACTGTAAAATTTTACATTTTCTCCAGCCATGGAAGCAAARAAAATTTGCAAAGAGTATTCACTGAAGTCAATTTTGTAAATTGATGCTTTGTTGTGTGTTTTCCTGAGAACAGTTATCACATCTATTGCCTTTTATATCATGTTTTATGATCTTCTGACAACAGCTTAAAAATACAACACCTTGTATCTGCTTTCAGATTAATTCTAAAAAGAAGTGCTTTGCATGCTCACCTTTCTCTTATCTCAATATACCAAAAATTAAAATATGCATGGCAGCAATCAAAAAGTAAAGCTGAACAAACTATTTATTTGTTGTTGTAATTATTTAATGAGCTTTTATGTGTGTAATTTCTCTTCAAAATTTCCTTATGTTTATAGCTTTTCAYATGTATCAAAGTATTTTCCTATGATTTGGGGCTGGATTAGAACATGCATTTTGTAGATAATGTAAAATAGACATTTTARCGTACTTGGTATATATATTTTAATTTTGAACATTCATAGACTTAGGTCTTATTTTGACACAGCAACATAAAAATTGTGGTTTTTCATTCTCCACCCTGTATTATTTTTGTTTAAAAAGTGTGCAATCAAAAGATGGATATGACTTCCTTTCAAATTCATTGGCTTCTTTTCTTTTTTTACAAAAATAAATACTTCTAAAACACTGTATTGTCTGGCTCTCTGTATGAAAATGCACACATTTTAACTGGTCATGACACTTAAACTTAGAAAAAAGAGACAASATTATTTAGTTTTCAAATGTCTATCCATGAAATTTAACATTAAAACMATCTTTCTGGATGTAAAAATCTTATATGACCATTTAACAGATGCTAGTTTTTAATGGTCCAAGCCAGGTTCTTATTAAATAATTTTCAAGCTGTACATTTCAGAAGTGTATATTTGAGAAATTTCACAAGCTAGAGAAACACCACCATTTTAATTCTTTTCATCAGTGATGATTAAGTCAGAATAAGGGTATAAATTACATACGGTTAATTTTTTTCCATAGAACCAATAGAGTCCTGCACATTTATCTACAAATTCTTACAGAATATATCAGAAAATATWYAGTAATTGATCTACCTTTCMACACACAGTGCATRAATCACCTGTTCTTAATCTTTCAAACTATATTTAAACACTATGGGCAAGATTTAATCATGGGATTCTGCTGTTCCTAAATCATTAACTTTTACAATCCGTTTACACCCTAAGTAAAAATTACACAAGAAGAGAGTAATAAAAAAATCTTTCCTGATACAAAATCTTGCCTCACACAGGCTCTCTTTGACATTCTTTTTATCTCATCTTATTTTGCATTTCAATTCCAAAAGATTCATAATGAAGTTCTTGTCAGAGATCTTGGTCATTAATGTACAACTGTTTGAACATCACTGCTACTCCTTGACTTACTGAATACTAAATTTTATTGACAAAGTTTAATGCTTTTTTCTCAAAGTTACTTTCAGAATTCAGTTTAAAATTTGCCATATGTAAAAGAGAGACATACCTTTTTATTTAATTTTAAGTGATCTGCATGGTAGTACAATAAAAAAACCCCATTGCATTAATGACCTRGTTGTTGCAAATGCAGATTTGTGACTGTGAAAATATCAAAATTATGAGACCATAAACCATTTATACTTGAATTCTTAAGGCACTTCTTTTAAGCATAAAAGGAGAGATAATGAATAAAGGAGTTAGCAGGGAGAGAAGTAAAATGACATAGTTTCTAGGCATATCAGTCCAGCATACTCAGAGATTTATTATTTTTTTTTTATTTTAACAGACATTATAGTCTTGTTAGATCATTTCATGACAGAAAAAAAAATTTCCCAAATGCCAAACTTCTATCCATCTCTAAATTGTTATCCAGTTACTTATTCAAGATGATAAAGAACAAAAGATTGAGATAATGGACCAAAATCCAGTGCCAATAGTCACTAAAAATCAGTAAAACTGTCCTACCTGTTCTGTGCTTAACTTCCAGAAAYAGGAATGGTGAAAAAAATTGCACATCTTGCTCATAACTCTTCTGCAGTCAGTGAAGTTGAACTGTAGGAACAAAATACACATTTATTTAGAAATAGAGATGATAACTTCCAGATTGTCTTTTCATGCAGAACTACTCAAAGGGGAATAATCTGACACACTTCTGCTAAAATGACTTTGTGAAATTGTGATGGACATGCTACAGAAAGACCATGAGGCCCATTTCTAAGTCTGTCATTTTTGAGGGAATGTGAGGAGAGCTGCCAAGAGCTGTGTCCATCAGTAGCAACTTAACTTTGATGTGCTGCCTGAGTTAGCTAAGGTCTCTTCTTTGGCCATGACTTTTGCCTTTTGTGGGAGAGATGTGCACCAAAGAGGCACTAGAAATATATTAATGTAGAATTTTTCTGAAGGAATAATGTTACTCTTTGAGATGCAACWTGTAGCTCCAAATGCTTCTATGCGGCCTATACAATCTTCCTTCTGTTTCATCCTGTTATGTGTGGACTCACATAAGGTCTATCCAAGGCTCCTGACAAAAGGCATTACACAAGTACATCTAAATAGTTTCTTTTGGAGAATCTCCAACATGTAAAGTTGAAGTGGGTAGGATATGGGCCATTGCTCTTTTGGAGGACTGTGGCCAAAGTTTCTCAAAGACTCAGTGAAATAGTACTGCTTAAACTGAAATAATTTTAAATATGATACATCTTAAATTTGCTTCAGAGTTAAAAAGGAAAGGCAAACATGCTAAAATTTTCTTAGTTTTCATGTAAATTAATAAGTCAAATAGATACAAGTAGTATGTAAATATTTTGAAAAAGTGCAATGTAGAGGCAGATTAGATAAATTTTTACATAGGCTATAAATCAGACTAGATTTATTACACCAAAAATATATCAAGCTGGTTTTCTCAATGATGTCCCATTATATAGGCAGATCAGAATTCSAAGTGCTTCTTAAAAAACATTTCAAAATCTAAAAAAGAGCCTAATAATTTTATAATTTCTCTCATACTTGCTTCTTCAGAAAACTAAAAGTGAATAAATTAGAAATAATTTGGTTATCTGCCATCACTATTTCATTGCTTTAGAGTTGATGAAATCTGCTCCCAGCTAAGGGGTAAATTGTTTTATAATGAGTGGAAATCAATTTTCTTTAGACACCACTAGAAACAAACTTAGCCAGATGCTGATTGTTTTGATAGCATGGAGTCACTCAGAGGCACACTTGGTAGAGGCAGTGGTAGATAGTATGTGTCATTAAGACATTTATCAACTGTGGCATTTATAAGGGCCTGACATTTGCAGTTTAGACTAGAAAGGCCCTTGAGAAGTTTATTTATTCAGTTATTTAATAATAGTAACAAATCTATTGCTCTCTCCTTTCTGGCAGCCTTGGAATTAAAAGTGCCCAATCCAAGCTCAGTCATTTGTTTGGAAATAAAGCAGACATTTGAATAACACCCTTCAAAATACCTAACAGATTTCTGCTAGTAAATCACTTTAGTCCTTCTAACCTTGACCTTTACATCCTTCCTACAGAAGTACAACATTAATCAAGAAAGGACTGTTCAATACATTCCACTGTGAGAGTCTTGTTGCTACAGTATTAACCTGGAGGTGTTCAGTTGAAAATTATAAGGAATCCTTAGAGTTGGAAGGTATCCTATTCTCATGATGCATTTCCTTTCCCGTAGGCAAGGCAAGGGGCTTTGATTTTAAGTTCATTGACATACATATAAACATTGCTCTGGGCTAAACCTGAAAATTCTYTAGAGATTTATGAGTTAAGCAGACATTCTGTCACTGCATTTGTTAATTTTGCCTGAACGTCGCCCCCACAACAAAAAGCCTGCCCAAGCATCTTTCTGAAAGACATCCAGCCTTTCAGATCACTCCTTCTATGAGTTATGTGGACTGACACACTAGAAAAGTATGATTTACAAGAAATATTGCCTACCACTGAGTTAATAATCAAACAACTACCTTACTTAGTACTTCCAGGACAAGAAAATAATCTTCATTTTTAATTAATGCTTATTAAACTACATGCCRTGAAAATAAGTAGTCTATCCTAACTGCTGAGAGGAATATCTAGAAGCACTGGACTGTAACTCCATTTTGGGAGTTTGCATTTTCATACCTCTCTTTGATTTGATATGATAGCGAAGGAGGTAATGTGACATTACCTGAAGTTCAGGCCCTCTTAATTCTTGTTTAGAACCACAAAGAAACACAGAGGATGTCTTAATAAAAATGAAAATCCAGACAACATATTTAATAGGGATGTTTGTGGARTATGGTACTTCTTGAATGTAATGGAAAATAATAAAAAAAAAAAAAGTCAGCTATCAGAAAAGAGGCCTAAATCAAAATCTCCTGATATAGTTCAATTGATAATACAGTTCTGTTTACTAAACTGCAACAATAACTCCTAACAGTGATTTTACTACCAGCYGCTAAAGTAAAAAATATTAAAACACCCAAAAATGTTTTGAACACTTTGTCTATTTCTTGTTCCCTGCTCTATTTTAGTAGTTGTACAATAGTGTATAATTGTCTCATTGTTTAAACCCTTAGCTGTTCTATAAGCTGTAACTATATTACTACAGCACACTTCCTTTTTTATATGCAAATATTTTAAATCTTTTTAGAATGTTTGGATGTATTATTTTTAAATTTTGACTACTGAGAGGAAAGGCAATGCTCTGACTTGGCTTAGAGTTCCACATTTGATTTGTTTTGTTAGCCCTAGTGAGAAGTRAGGAAGTTGTAAAGCAACTTAGTAAAAGCATAAACCATTCTGTGAAGTCTGATGTSTGGCCGGCTAAAGAAGAGCTATCCAGGCAGAGTCATTAAAGTTCTTTTATATAAAACAGTGGAGAGTTGAGAGAGAGGGCCTAACGAGAAAAGCACTTGCCTAGCCCTACCAAAAGAACAGCCACTGAGAAATGGATTGACTAGGCAAAGCTTTAAAAMACTCTGTAGCACAAAGACTTTGTCTTAATTTCAGCTGAAGCAAGTTTAGACATCTGTTGCTTGTTAGATTATTATTTTATTTATTTGCTTATTTCTTTAYTCATTTACTTTGGGATGGGTTGAAKAAAGTMATTTTAGATTCCCTATGACCATTAAATTGGGATGGAGAACAGAGGTCTGAGTGTTTCTAAAATGTAAAGCTGCAAAAAAAATTGTTTTCAGCAAGAAACACTTGCTTTTTATGTTWGGTTTTCTTCTTCATTGAAAAAACCTGCTGAAACTTTTCCTTTTTTGTGTCTTTATTGCAATTTTTAGGACAGTAACCAGAACAGCTCATAGCACCTGGGAACTGGTTGTATCACTGCCTTGCATCTTTTGTTTTCAGATATTGAAATGTCTGGACCTGGGTGTGCCTAGAAGATGAGAAAGAATATGGATCAAAAATAGGRAGCAAAATGGCATGTGGAGGACAGCATGTGCTGTGTGTTCTTCATTTTAATCTGATCCTCACAACTTTTCATGAGACTTCGAATGACTTGCTYCATCTGCAGATTGCCAAGCCTAACATCCCATGAACATTGCTACCCCTGGGATGTTGCAGATTGTCAAGTCTAAATACACATGGCAGATAACCATTGCTSACTGTCTCTGTGTMTTCATTTCCCAWGCAAAGGGAAGAATGCACAGCATGKCTCTACCATTCCACACTAAACCAGGGAACTAAGGGAAGCTTTAGAACCTGCCATCTTCACAGAAACACACATTTCACTGCACTGTTTGTATCTTCTGGTGGGTGACTGCAGCCTCCTGTTTCTGAGGAGAACTGAATACTGCCTAAGCCCACAAGATTCATGTACAGCTYCCTTAGAAAGCTATCAGCCTGACACACACCTGGACTTCTTTGTTGAAGAATTTGGCTCAAAATCCCTCTTACCACCTACATAAAATATATCACATATTATATACATGTATAAAGTTACAGCAAACTGWTTTTGTGAACAAGACCAAGAATACAGCTAGTGAGTTATCCACAGAACTGCTTTTAGGTGTTCTGCAACTACTGTCCCCCTATTTTCTTCTGATCTTTTTGTAACCAGTTATGAATCTTGACATTTCTTCCAGAAGAAAATGTTTGCAACATCTTTTGCCAAGAATAAAGTAAATATTAAGGATTTCTGGTTTTATTTRCTTAATTAAATAATTGGCATACATCTTCCATAAAAGTCTGCATTAGTCAGACCATTCAAGCCACTGTCTGAATTTTAAGAACACAGTACTTTGGGGTACTCTTTGTCTACTCAAATACTACAGTTCCTTGCAAAACTGCTTGTTTCTGCCYTGCTCTTTGAAACTTCTGGCTCAAGCAAAATCAAATCCTCTTTCCCATGGTGCCTCAATGACCAGCCTCATTTCTTTCCAGTATTTAGGTTCCTTGTCCCACGATTCTTTTCCAACACACCACACACACACACACATACACACACACACACATACACACACACACACACACACACACACACACACACACACACAGAGAGAGAGAGAGAGAGAGAGAGAAGGATGCATTATTTAATCCATTTTCGGAAGAAGCCTTCAGTACTGAAGAAAAAAATGCATGAAAAAACACAAGTGTATTGGCACAGGTAAGTGCCAGAAAGAATTCTTAAAGTCAAATAAGTTGGACCACATTACTCAGAAAAACAGTAGCAGGATACAGAGCATTTTTCATTTAGTTGGTCTGCATCCAGCTAGATTAGTATGTTGGAAAATGGTTAACCTTTGATGGGTTGCTCAGTGRTGTATGTTAAACAAGCTGAGCCTCTGTATAATTGTTGGATGACAGGTAGCCACATTGCTGCAGTTGGGAAAAATCTGTAACCTTGATCTTTCTAAAAACTGAGCAGGATCAAAGGATTGACCCTTTCCAATCTGACATTTTCATGCTAGAACTGCACAAGTCAGCAAAGGATGAGGCAAAGGATTAGGAAAAGACTACTGTTTTTAGGAACTATCAYCCTGCATGTTTTGCTCACTATAAAGCAACTCTTTGGAAAGAGAAAAAATATTTACAAACCTTATCACAAAGCAAGTTGCATTTTAAGGGACTTCCCTTACAAACTAGCAAAAAGGTTAGAAAGTAACACTAAAAAATCAAAAGAAGAACTACCTCCACATGATTATTTTGTCTAATGTATACCACATAAATATGCAAGAAGGCTAAATCCAGTTTTTGCGTTGGATAGCTCCTTTTTCTTGCCTGCTGCAATTTCAGTCCCGATGACATAGTTAGGACCAATCTTCATTTACTGAGTAAAAACTGACATGGATGGAACTCTGGCAAACCGACTTCATCTATATTCCTCAGACACAGGGCTCATAAATAAGATTCTTGGTATCTCTAAAGTAGGGACCATTACTAACATGACAAGAGATGCAGAAACAATGCTTTCAGTGTAGCAAAAAATAGTAAAKCCTGTACACCTATGCATACCAAATCTGCAAATTTTCATTGGTGTTATTTGATTCTCTCCATCATGTGAAGTTTGGTRAATTGTTTCACATTCCTTCACAATCATTCCATGGAAACAACACAGAACATGGTAAAGCAGTAAAACACAGCATGATAATATATACACATCAAAATTAAAATAAATATTTAGAGCCATGAAAATCCCAACTTTATTCCAAATCTAACTTCAACTCTTAAATATTCCTAATGTTTCATTACCTCATTCTATGTCACTGGCATCTTGACATCTGTGGCTCAACATCAGTTACTTAACCAGTTCACATATTATCTCTGCTTTGAATCATCTTGGGAAACGGAAAATATCATTATCTTTCCTCAGAAGCAGCCGTTTCTTCAATCATGAGTGGACATCTGTCAAAATGAAACATTTTTTAATCRACATGATAGGGCACTATCCTAATGGCTGGTACCTGCTCTTACATCACAGTGACCATGGAAAACAGCTGTACGGATTTCAATCCCTCAACTTGCATGTCTTCATTAGTGYCACCATCCAATACACTGTGAYGGCCAARGACCCYAAACCACAATTTCTATAAACCAGCACAATACATRGTGATGTTAAAACTGAGCAGATAGRCCTACCCAAACCTGGCATTACTGAACATCTGACCAACACAMCTAGAACYTACAAATCCCTTACAGAGCCAAGTGTTTAAGACTAGTCAGCCATTTATAATGAAAAATTACGAGGCCTCCATCTCATCGCCTACTTGCCAAAGCACTCCCTGAAGCAGTAGAAGTCTTCTTTCAAATCTTTAGCCTTGCTGAATTTCACAAATTTCCTGTAGTCAGGGAATTTCACTCTCAGGAATTATTGGATTACACACTATAGGGTAATTCTTTTATCTTTAAGTTCTTTTATTTTGTGTACACAAAATACTTATTAGCTCCTGARCTAACCTTCCATACCCCATATAAATGGCTAGATTATCAGGCAGAGAATGGRTAAACACTTCAAGCAAAATATAACATTTTAGGGTGAAGCTTTAAAAAGTGTGTGCCAAACATCAAACTTAGTGTTTGTCAATTTTTTTGTCTAGCCCTTGCACAGAAAAGAAGTAAGATGACTCCTCATGTATCAAGCATTCCTAAGCTATAGAATTACCAGAACCAGGCAAAACAATGCCAAAGGGGTTTGCACATGCAAAGCACACAGGATACAACAGGTGAAACTCAATGCATGTTTCTCAACATACCTACAATGGCGCGCAAGCATGAAAATGCTCCACTGTGTTCAAAGACAATATTTCCGTAACATTTCTGGCATGAATATTCTCTATTTACACTTCAACTATGAAAAAAACATATTTTGCAGAACTGCCTGTGAAGGGCAGAACTGCCCTTAGGGATCTGATCTATAGGTGGCTCTATACACTGTATATAAGGCATGTAAGCACACTTTGATATTTGATAGTCAACATTTACATCATTTGAGTTATGCATSTGTGTAACTCCCTTGCTCCACAGGCTGTTTTGATCTCAGTTCCACACAGCAATAGGAGCAAATCAGTAGCACAACACTTTATCTAAGTATTCCACACATCTATAGCATCTTTCATCAAGGAATTTTAGAGCAAGAAATAACCCTTTGCAGTCATATTTGTAAAATACCAATATAAATATATGCTAATGTGAAATAAGATAAGATTTCCTTGAAGGTGCTAAATATGCTTTGCAGAGAAAATATTTTCTTCTTTTTCAACATTCCTTTATTATATTGCCTCAAGCTCTATGTTCCCTATGACACTATATTGACTTGGAAACCACTGTCACCAGAGAGTAAATACTTTGAGGCAGCTGTGCAACAAGTATTGAAATAGTGAAGATGTAAGTCAGCCTAAAAGGACCACGTGGAGGGTTGATCAGCCCTCAGACTCAGGCCACAACTAGAAGATTGTGAAGAGCGTAAAATAAAACTGTTACAAGATTATTTTTCCTGGTGATCAATCAGAACTGAAATAAAATATCTGAAAACAGTAAGTATGCTTTCCATGAAGCCCAAGACTTTGATATCTTGTGTRAAGTACTACAAATAGCAATGGACATGCAAGACRAAAACTGAARTTCTAGCTTTTAGGGGATTTTCCARTCTCTTTAGATAGACAAAGAACTATGTTCTATTTCTGCATCTATTTCTGTAAACAGTGACTTCAATAATTAGAGACAGTTATTGATGACTTCAGAAGAGCCAAGACTGCTATCCCACTTGAACAGAAAAACTGTCTAAAGAGAACCCACTTCCTTCCTTACAGCTCTGGATGTTCATTTTATGGCTCGCCACCACTGAAGTAATATTTTATATGTCTGGATAAAATTAGTGAAATACAATCCTATAAACACAAGGTTCTGGTTAAAAGCCTTCACAACTGCTCAGAATGCCATAGATACCATGTTTGCTTCAAGAGGGGCTCTCAGATTTTTAGTATTTTTAGCATTATATGTCTTTTAGAGACCTTGGACTTGCACAGTAGGAAATGCTGTATTTTTTTTGTAATTTTGCTTTTACAATTCACTTTAACTTGCAAAATAATCCTTGCATGCATTTCCCTTCAAAACATACAATAGTGAACCTTGCTGCTTGTTAGGAAGAGGCAAATTCATCTTATTTGCCCACATTAAAAATAAAATGCTTCAAGAGCTTAGATACCTTTGAAAAAAGGACAAGTACTTAGTTAATTTATACCACATCTACAGAAGACTGAATGGCAATTGTAAATTAGGAAATTTTATTCTTTCACTAATTTTTCCACAAAAACTTTTCAGAATTATTTCTACCACTCCCATAACTTAATGTTCTCTGAAAACCCTATAATGAGTTTCAGTCATAGAAACAGATGATTTTTCCCCCCAGCAGTCATATTGTCAGGTGAATTTCACTTCTGTAATTTGATCCCAATTTGTACATATCTTCTTTCTTCAATTAAAAAAAAGAAAAAAATCCCCACTTTTCTTTTCAAACATATGATTGGCATACTTACTGCACAATTGCAAACTAAAACTGTGGTTTCAGATGTTATACCCCTRCACAGAAATGATGAATTATCCTGCTCTTTACTTGCTTTGAGGTAAATGCTGCCTCTGTTMATTTTTAACAAGTCAAAAACTATGCAAAATTGTTGTCCCAATATGGGTAAATTTACACTTTACCTACTTCAAATGTTTATATATGAACATGAATATGTACACACAGCAACAATAATATTAGATTGATTCAATGTAAAATGTATAATGGAATAAAATTGAAGATAAATTATGTATTCACAAAGTGCTTCACTGCGTGTTACTAACAAATGAATTTCAAAAAAATGTAAACTCTCAAATCACAGTTTTCTTAACTCATGGTAAAACATAATATAAATGGATAAGAATGTTAAATATGCTCTTCCTTCCACATCATGGTCTAAGAAAGCAGAAAACAAAAGGAGAGACAGCAGTAATAAGTTCAATATAACCAAGACCCCAAGAATCYGACTGGCTTCTGGAAAAACTAACAGGTGCTAGGAACACAAGACAAGAATCTTTTGACTCCATAGGGACTGTGGAAAGCATGAAAACTTCTCAAGCATTTGATGTTCAAGTGCTGCCAAAAGCAGCTTCAAAGTGCTTTTTGACTGSATCATAAAATCTCACCATAATATASAACAGATTTGATGACACTTTAGTCTGCATCCATCAAAGTTCATCCATCAAATATAATTTCTTCTGGACTGATCAAGTCTCATATCCCTAGCATAGTAAGGAAAATGGACTTCAGAACAACAACAGAACCAACTGGCACATGTTCTTTCTTCCTTCACAGAAGTTAATTCTAATGAAAGAAATGAAACGGGGAAACACKGGCTGGACAAGAGAGAAGGTACTGGGCACAACAAACTGTGGGTGTAGGTGGAGACGTAAAACCACATTGTGAAGAAGGAAGGGGAAAATCGTTCTGACAGCTGTTTTGGTGTTTGGGAATATCTTACTTACATACTGCTCAGAACTCATGGACAGTGTGAGAAGTCACAAAACTAAAAATAACTTATTTTGTTCCTTACAGAAAGGCAAAAAAGAAGTGTGGYCTTTCTGAATGAAAGCATGAAGACCTGAGACAGGAATTCAGAATATGTTACACTGAATAAACTGAAAAAGTGGGAATGCTGCAGAATAATCTGCCATGAACACATTTGTATAGAACTGCTGCAAGAAAAAATTAGAATCCAAGATCCTTGTGGATACTGGARGTGCCTAGCTTAAGAAGAAAAATTMATTTTGGGCATCTAATAATGATGAAGTGATGCTGAGTCACAGTACAAACTTGGAAGTTCCAAAAAGAGACAACCGACAAATATATGTCATCAGTCAGGAATCAGGTAGTGAAATACCTTCCAAGAAAGGAAAATAAAAGACCTGCTGAAAAAGAACATAAACAGTTTAATATAGTTGCTGACCCAATGGATTTTTTAAAATAAATCCCACACACTGAACTGTCCTGAAGATAATGAGACCAATACTTGTTGGGAGGAAGGCAGCTCAATTTCTAGCTAATGCTTTCTCTGATGAAAAGTATCCATTCCAAAATCTGTCCATTTCAGAAATCTGTATAAGTCATACATTTTCCTCTTTTTAAATGGCCATTTGATTCAATGCCCATGATAATACGTTTGTTCCTTACAGAAGCTTTTGAGACATCATTATCTAGAAGGCTCACCTGCATGTTTTCATTCAAAATGTTTGGCATCAGTCCTTCTTATGTTTCACTGCATGGTACAAGCTGATGTGATTTTGCTCATTGCCAGGATTGTGAAGGCTCCCGTGCATGCAAAGGGCCTGTGTTGCCCATGGGCCTGTGTTGCCCATGACTGCTCCTGTAGATATCAAGAATACCTGTGAAGTCTTGTTTTTGGTAGGAGGAATCACTTCACTCCTATTTTATGGCTCTTACTTTCGATGCCTCTGCAAGCCTATGATCAACTTATCCCGGTCCACAGCTGGCACAGGCAAAGCAGCCCATCTGGCGCATAAACTTCCTTCCATGCTGCTCTTTTGATCAGACCTAYTCCTCAGAAGGGCCTATGTATGTATACTTCTTAGGTTACTCTTAGCACAGCTAAGAGAAACACAAAAAGCTGTAAATAAGCCATGCTCTCAAAGATATAAAGATATAAAGAAGTGGTCATTTTAGGATAGYCTGCATGTAAGACATTGATTTTTTCCTAAAAATAATGTCAAAGAGGCAAGTTCCAGGGTCCTGAGTGCACCCACCTTCAAGCTTGGATGACTGAGTTAAAGAGTCTACCTTATCAAGTACAAACCCAGTTCTTCCAGTAGTAAGACCTGTTATGAAAAAAGCTAGAAACAACACTCTTCTCAACCTTCCTTTCCTCGTTTTTCTTTGGGAGCTACTTTTAAGCAGTCTTTACTGTTGGCCCCTTCTGTCTGCACCTGGTCTGATGCCTCTCTCACCTTGATCCACATCCCCTGGCTCAGCTTCCTGGCTTGCCCTGGGATCTACCACCTCACTGAGGCCTTGACAGGTGATCACCAGACTGTGCCTCCTGTCAGAGACTGAAATAGTTCATACCTCAAAAAAACTGATAGGAAGTTTTACTCATTATAATAAAAACTGTATAAAGAAGCTACARCCAAGAAGCCTCCCTGAAGATAGGTGACTGGGACTTTGGACTGGAAATTAAGCTGCMTYGATAAGACACWATTGTTCAATCATCTCAGCCTAGGGAAAAACAAACAAGGCTGAGGGAAAGGAATGCATACACCAGAAAGCCAAGGCAGTAGAGATTCCTCCCTGGCTAGATTTGGGGTGGGGGAGACCACAGCCCACAAAAGCCAGGTTTACACAGGCTCCCCCCTGAAACGGGGGGTGGCAGGAGGAGGTTTTGCGTRTGACCTCTGATCAGAGGCAGTGAACACCCCTCCTCCCTCATACAAACTGGCCCAGCTGTGGAACCCTCAACCCTACAAGCCACGTCCACAGGACATTCATGTGAGAGGCAGCCGAGGGGGGGGGTCATAATCCATCAAAGATCCCCCAAAGCTCTCCCCTGAGGCCTTGCACCACAGGACTGCAAGTGACACAACTGATCCAGAGAGTGTTGCAAGAAGCTGCCCCCTCCCCTGGGGAAATGCCTGGACATTGCCACCTGGCCTGAGTGTCTATTAATCCATGGGATTCTGTGCTTTAGGGGGGACCATCACCACCAAGAAGACCAGCTGGAGAAGATCAATGCAACACTGTTGGGATTCATGGATGGTGATATTTTTTTTAAATTCTGTCTCTGTCACTCTCTTTCTGTGCTCCCCACCTATTTTCCTACTTCCCCCTTTCTCTCTTCTCTTCTCTCTCTCCCTCATATTTATATCAAATAAAACCCATACTATTGACTGGCATATGGTCTCATTTGCATTTTCATTCTGGCAGAGGTATTGCTAAGAACCTTTAATAACCGGATCATAACATTTTATTGGTRTAGTCTGCCATTTAATGGATATCAGCCCTAAGAAATTTCCAAACAACACGTGTCATCACAGCTCATAGTAACACCATGAGACGAGCTGGAACATCCCAGCTCTTCCCRGTGAATTGATTACTGCTGTGTTTTACTTGGGGTGCTGGYTGACAGTGGCTGAACATGAACCAGGTGRCTAAGAAGGCCAAAGGCATCTTGGCTTGTATCAGAAACATTGTGGCCAGTAGGATCAGAAAAGTGGTAGTTTTGCTGTACTTGGCACTGAGGAGGCCACACCTCRAGTGCTCTGTCCAGTTGTGGGCCCCTCATTTCAAAAAAAGACATTAAGATGAGGTTTGGGGAAGGGTCTGGAGCACAAGTCCTCTGAGGAGCGGCTGAGGGAGCTGGGGGTGTCCAGTCTGGAGAAAAGGAGGCTCAGGGGAGAGCTTATCGCTCCCTAGAATACCTGAAAGGAGGCTGGAGTCCGGTGGGGCTCAGTCCCTTCTCCTAGGGAGCAAGGGACAAAGCAAAAGGAAATAGCCTCAAGTTGCACCAGGGTAGGTTTAGATTGGATACCAGGAAAGATTTCTTCACTGRAAGGGCTCACAGACATTGAGACAGGCTGCCCAGGGAAGCAGCRGAGTTGCCATCCCTGGAAGTGTTCAAAAGGTGYGTGGATGYAGCACTTGGGAAATATGRTTTAACAGAGAATAYGGCCATGCTGCGTTAACTGGACTCAGTGACTTAAGAGGTCCTTTCCAACCTTAAYAATTCCAATATGATCCTGGGTCAATCTCCCCCGACTAGGATGAAGGGACGGACACATTTCAGCAGGTATCCCCAGCCAGCCTCTTGGGCTCTCAGGAAGGCGCAGGGCTGACGGCTCAGTCCGCCTTTCCCTCAGTCGCTGCCTTCCTCCCTCAGCAGGACAGGACTCCCCACGCCCGACGAGACATAGGGACGGGGGGACGGGGGGATGGGGGGACATAGGGACGGGGGGACACAGGGACGGGGGGACAGGGGCACACAGGGACCGGGGGACGGGACGGGAGGACTGGGCGGGCCGCGGCTCCCCCGCCCCTCAGCGCGGCCCCGCCCCGCGCCACCCGGGTGCCGGGCATTTAAAGGGCCCATGGCGGCGGTGCCCGGGTGGTGTTGATGTGTGCCCGGTACCACCGCGCTGGGCTATCCCGAAGGCTCCCCCGTTGCGGCCCGGGCGTTCCCGCAGGGCTGCCGGGGCCCGGGGAAGCTTCTCCGGGGGCTCGCATAGCGCAGGGGGGGGCGAGCGGTAGGGCCCGGTGCGCGCCGGGGGCAGGCGAGCGGGCGGGCGCTGGATTCCTTGGATCGCAGATGTCGTGGGCGAATAAAACAGGCGGGCGGGCAGTTGCGCTGTTGCTGCCGCGGGGGGCGCGGAGTGGAGCCGCCGCTGGCCCCGGCACAGATGGAGCCCGGCAGCCGCGGCGCCGCGCCCGGCGGAGTGTCGGTGTCGGCCGTGCTGCCGGCGGGCGGGAGCGGGGAGCGCCTGGGCGGTGCCACCCCCAAGCAGTTCTGCGCCGTGCAGGGGAGGCCGCTCGTCAGCTACGCGGTGCGGGCCATGGAGAGGTAACGAGCCCGGCGCCGCTCGGCTTCCGACCGCGCCCCGCCGGCTCCTGCCGGCCCTCGCCGTGCGCCGGGCCCCGGAAGAGCCACAGGCAGCTCCTGCTGCCCTCGCCTCAGGCCCGGGGCACTCCCGGCGGGTCTGGTTTGCGTTGCCGTGTCTCTCCGTTCCTCCCCACTCGGTCACACCGGGCAGGGAATGAGGTGTGTCTGGGCCCCCTCACCTGGGGGGAGTCCTAGGAGAGAGCTGGGCGCTTCCCCCACTCCGGCCTGGCTCCAGCGCCGCCATCCTGGGCGGCTCTCAGCTCTCCTTCCCCAGCCCTGCCCGTGCTTCGAGGCTGTGCCGCATTCCCTGGCTCCTGGAGATCATCTGTTCCAGGCCACTCAGCCTCAAAGCTCAAGGGTTTGTGTAGCTGTAATGGCTGGTTTGGTGAGCTGTGAGCCCACCGCAGCTGTTGGAGACAGTTTATAGGACTAAGCATCAGCCTTGAAAAAAGATCTATCACTGCCAGAGGAGAAGGTCTTTATAATGCCCAAAGGCTTTGAAAAATTACTCACTCCTCACGATGGGCTGAATGAACTCAATGATGGGATGAATGAACTCACTGGTGTACTGCACTTCATCGTGCTCCACTATTGCCCATGATAAAACACTTGCATCAGCAGGAAGTTTAAAGTAAAAATGTGTAAGTTATTGTTGATGGACTAGAAGCTGGTGGCTTATATAGTGTGAAGCTGCACATGTAACCTTTCCATGTTTATATTGTAGTGATACGACTAGCAATRATGGGAAATTCAGGTTAGRTATTAGGAAGATTCTTTACTGTGAGGGTGGTGAGGCACTGGAACAGATTTCCCAGGGAGGTTGTGGATGCCCCAACCCAGGAAGCATTTGAGGTCAGGTTGGATAAGGYCTTGAGCAGTCTGGTCTAGTGGGAGGTGTCCTTGCCCATGGCAGGGGTGTTGGAGCTAAATGATCTTTAAGGTGCCTTCCAACCCTTAACATTATATGATTCTATGYTGGAGCAAAGGATTAAAGTAATGGTATTTCTTAGCAGCCAGGCTTTTCATAAGGCTGTTGAGTTCTAGGCATATGACTGACAGTTAATATATTATTGTCAAATGTTAACRTAATGTAAGTCTTGTATCTAGTGTCACTTGAAACACCTCAGGTAGAAGTAGAGTGTCAAGGGGAATTCTRGATGTGTTACAGTAACTTGTAGGAAAACAAACCATTAGATTTTCAGAGAGGGAATAAATGGAACAGAGTGGATATTGGTAAAAGAAATAAAATTGCCAGCATCTCCCAAAGTTCATAACTCATGGAAACTTGTACAACATCAAAATTGTGGCTCTTTTTCCATTCCCACCCAGAGAGGCTTCCCTCRGGTCACTTGTTACTTTATGAAAGAAATACTGCTTGTTTTCTTTATTTAATTTTCAACAGCAGCCTGTTGCAAAGCTAAGCACATCAGTAGGCAAAGCATCCAACCCAAAGCTTGCCACAGTTTTAGTTTCTGCCAAAATGTCATGGGAATCTACAGAGAAGAATAATATCCCTACTCAGTGTATTGGAGACCTGGTAAAGAGAACAGAGTGAGGTTTGGGAAAGAAATATGAATCTGAAAAAAAAAACAAACCAAAACCTCTTTATTTTTACTGCCAACAAACTGAGAAAATAGCTGCACTTTGAGCAACAGTATTATATTTGTCCTAAAGCTGCAAAAAATTAGAAGGTTGATTTCTAATTGTACGGTTTAACCAAGCTGATTGTGAGAGTAAAAATTTGGTGCTTTTGTTTAGGGGTGCAATAACCACTGCCAGTGCTCTTAACAGTCAGAGCTTCCTGCCACTGCTGCTGAATTGGAGTGTTGACTGGTATAGATGTAAATGAGGAGCTGGGAACAGATGTACTCCAAAGCTTGGGATGGCTTTAATTCTCTTCTCAACACTTCTACTTCTGGCTCTGAAACTGTGAAGGATGTACCTTGTTCTTACTTTGTGTCAATGTAAGCGCAAAAATATAATATTGAGGAACAGCAGTTTGTCACATAATCTGCCCAGAAGTGGCAGATTTTGTGTTTRTCTTCTCATGTCTGTTGTTTACCTGCTTTAATTTAATGGGCCATTGATCCATTAGCCTGTAATAATTTCTGTTCAACTGGACATCTCAGCTTCTGTGGCTATTTTTGAGCTTTTTTAAATCTGGAAAAGAGGTATAGACAGAAATACATGAGCGGTTCAAGGATGCGCARCTGCTTTGCATGTGCTTTTTAAAATCACTAGAAAAAGATTTTTATGCTATTTGGCTGGAAGTAGTGAGAACCTTAAATATCATTGTGGAAAAATGTGCAGATGAGACAAGAGCAGACATGAATGAATGAGCAGTGCATCCTGTTGTGTAGGATAACAGCATGTAGAACACTGGCCTACCAGTAATAATCATACATGGTACCCCGAGGAAAAGGAGGTGAACAAAACTGGGATCAGGAGAAATCATTGGTTTTAGTTGCCAATGCAGTGGCACTGATAGGAGGGTCAGGCTCTTCCTTGGGGCTAAAATTAAAGTGTATTAGAAAACTTAAAAGCCTGTTTTTCCCATTGGATTTGTTCCCGCTTTTGTTAAACTATGCAAGGCTTTCGCAACAAGTTCAACTGATTTATAATGGCATTTCTTGGTTTTGCTTCTGTAACAACTACTGGAGTTCTYCCTTCATTTAATTTTTGTATGTGTGTGTRTATATATGGTTGTTTAGAATWAAACCTTTTTAATTCCTTTTCTGAGACTTGGAGGAATCTGGGCTCTGTATGCACACATGCATGCATATTTTACTAAAGCTATAGAGAGGAAAACAAACTAAGGTAAAGATTGATTTTAAAATCATTGTGAAACAAATATGCTGCTACTATTCTTGCTGTGCTCATATTTCACCAGTTGTTGAAAGTACTGTGAGTAGTTATAAAAGAGGAAAACAGAGCTAATACCTTCACTGGTGGAATTAAAACTTTCCATAAAAGTTTCAGAGAGCTTTGTTTACTTTATTGTAGTATCTCAAAACAGGTGACAGTCTCTTGAAATTGTCTGGGGAAGCTCCCAAAGAAGCACCTCTTTGGAAGTGTCTTTCATAGTTTATTTGCCAAATATTTTTCTCTATTGACTAATTCATATTCAGTGCCTCTATAGGTTACACAATTGCAGTTTTGTTAAATGGATCTACTCTGATAGCTCTTTTTGCCCAGTTAGCATTAATTTATTTTTGGAGTAGCTTATGAGTGAAAAATAGTTAGAGCAAATTTATAGGGGTATCTTTTTATCATACGTAATTCATAAGGAACATTTTATTTCTGAAAAAAAATGAATGGCTTCTATACATGAGTGAGAGTTGCAAGAGATTGAGTGTGAGTCTTGAAGCCTTATGTCGGATTTCAGCACTGGTTTGTATGTGAATGAACTGACAGAGAGGGTTAAAGCTGGGTCACATTTGTAGGTCATTTAGGTGATACAGTTTCAAAGTGGGTTCATTTMGTTTCCTCTGCAACCTGTGTTTTGAAGTAATAGCTTAATCTGTTGCTGAGTAAATGATCTCCTTACTTTCAATTCTAGCTCAGCTAATTGTTTGTACTTTTGTTTGGTATTTAATGAAACAATACTATTTTCTGTTAGGCTATAAGTCTGTTTGTAGGTGATGACGGGAAGGATAGCTGCAGGAACCAAACATRTACTCCTTTTCTGCTCCATTATTTACTTTCTGCTCGTATGGGGTCCTCCCAAGGAAGTTGTTAAGTGATTGTAACTGGGTCTGTCATTTTGTTTCATTTGAAAAATTCTGACTTGATTTTGCACTTTGGGACTACAGCCTATGTTGTATGGAAACACTAGAGCTGTGTGTTATTAAAGCACATTGAGATACAGCATTGTGATCTTTTTTCTGCATCGTGCCAATTCTTTTTGAAGCTTGACCTAATATTACACTTAYAAAATTTAAATGGTGTTTTTAAACWGGATTTGAGGAGTTTAGTATGAAATCTTTCTGAAGGAAAGGATGGGACAAATTGAGGGAGGAAAAAAAAATCTCTTACTGCCATATTGAGTGTATATGGATAATTTTCTGCTTCTTTAAAATATTTTGCAACCTTTCCATAAGGAGATCTTTGGAAGAGCAAGTAACCTGTGTGGTGCACAGCTCTCATTCATTAAAATTTGTAGCATACTTTATTGGATGAGCACTTTTCATGAGTTTTAGTGGGACAAAACCTAAGCTGTTCTGTATGTAATCAGTCTAGAGGATACCTTTATGCTCTTACATGAATATGTTACATCCCTCAATCCCAGCTCCAGTTACAAAACCTGGGTCTGGATCAAGTTTAAGGAGGGCATACTCAAGTTTACAAATGTGTTTATGCAGACACAGGGTGGAGCTGTGACCGCATCCTGTCACTTTTTGGTGTATTGTACCACTGCAGGCCTTGAGCCCCTCCACCCTCTCTGTGCAGAKATTTATCACAGGCTGGCCAGTACTTGTGTTCTCTTCCCCTCTTYTCAGAAGATGCTGTGTACTACCCAGATGCCTCATACTCATTTGACTCCAGAAAGGGCAGTGTCAGTGCTCTTTTTCACAGTCACAGTGACTGTGCAGGCTGTCCAGTTTCTGGGTACTATGTAAGGCTACAGTCTTTCTGCCAGTAGAAGTGCAGGGCTCTTGTTCTCATTTAGTGTGAAATTGTTCTTGAATTTCACTTTATTTAAATGACTGACTCTCAGTTTTTAAAAAAAGAACTGAGATGAATCCAGTTAGTTTGCCCTAGTTCCAAGCTGAAGTCATGCAGAAGTGCTACATTTTGYAGCTAAGTGTAAGAGTATGCCAGAACTCATTTGACAGATTTTTAAACCTTTTGATGGACCTGTGGTGAGTGACAAGTCAAAATGAGACTTTGAACCACATGACTTCAGATTTTCCTTTTGAACAACTTCWATACTTAAAGAATGCTGAGAATATGTTGGTTTGGCTGTATTTTCTGCCTTTGCCATTAGTAAAATGAACAAAAGGACAGTATTTTTTTTTTTTTAAGAATGCTAATAGCACTTCATTTTGTTTTAAATAGTTACTTTAAAATTCATTGAAATAGATTTCCATTGAGTATTACTAATTACAGCCCCTTTTTACCCCCTCACCCCATACATAAGGTGGAAGATGCTCTGTTGTTTCACTTAGTTCTAGGGGACTGGTTTGTAACACAGGTAACATTGCTTTGGAAATAAGGATAGTTCCCAGGCAATGCCTTCTCATGTGTTATTGAAGAAATCAGTATCTCAAGCCTGTGTATTTCTGARCTGTGAATTTCTTCCTGTAACTATTTGAACTGGAAATATTTAGTACCTTAGTTCTCCTTGTGTCTTCAAAATTAGTTTCAGTAGCTTTACTAACTTTAGTTGACACAATTTATTGTATTTGTCTCTCTCCCTAGTWGTATGTGTAAGCTATACATAGATAATTTTAACACAGTAGTGTTTTGGGTTTTTTTTAATCATTACTCATCTGATGAGTTTCTTGTCTGACCTGCTAAAAAGCTGTTCTACCATCTATGGAGATACAGAAAGGAAACACAACTTTTTTTTTTTTTTAATATTCTCTACATAGGCATTTAGAAAATAACACCCTACGATGGATTTGAATTCTGGTATTTCTGTTGTTTTGAAGTATAGTATGCCACATATGTCTAGAATTAGTATTCCTAGGTACTTTGACACAAGTATGATTTCAACYTAGCTTCAGTTATGACTGGTTTTAATCTGATGGTCTGTGGGTCATTCACTTTCCCCCACATAACCCCTCAGTTGTASAGCTAGACTGATACCAACAGTAAAAGCTTGGAGATCTCTAAAAATGTGCTTTTGATATGTTATTCTTAACTAGCACAGCTATGTCTTTACATCTTTCTTACTTCCTAGAGCAGAAACCTTTGTATTTATAAATATGTATATATGTTTCAATCTACCAGTATAATGTTTCCTGTTAATATTCAAGTGTAACAGTTTTCATTCATTACCATTCTRTCAATTACTATCTTGATAATGACCTTTGTTTCAGACCTTTGCATGGAGTATTCCATGGTCACAGGATTTACCAGTTTATTGGAAACTGATTAGCTAATTTCACTGCATGATTTAGAAGTTCTATTTGAAGGTAGGCATGATGCTGGAGTAAGAAGTGTTTTGAAGGCTTTTGAAGAGTTATCAGAATGTGCCCCTCTGCAAAGTGGTTGGAAGCAAGTCCCTTCCCAGAACTCGAGTGTTATTGGTATAAATCCTTGTTATAGTTCTCCCTTAAAGGAGTAGAAAACAAAAACATGGACTTGAGTATGTTGAGAGAGGCTTTATTTAGCCATCTTGAATTTTTGTTGWTATGAATTTCTTTGTTTCATGTATCTCCACTTTTGTTTAGTCATTCATATCTACTTTCTCTGGTTTTGTACTGTTTTTTTCTAGGATAAGTTGGATATCTGACATTATTGTGGTGGTCTCTCCTGAAAATATTGAAACAATGAAGACTATAATTGAAAAATATGGCCACAAAAGAGTTACAGTAGTAGAAGGTGGAATAACTCGTCACCGGTCAATATTCAATGGACTGAAAGTATTTGCAGACAACAAATTTTCCAGCCATTTRCTCCAGAAGCCAGAAGTAGTGATTATCCATGATGCTGTAAGGCCTTTTGTTGAAGAAGATATTGTTTCAAAAGTGGTTATGGCTGCTAAAGAACATGGGGTATGTACTATACGCAATGCAATGATAAATAAGGAATTTTCTAGCAATTTCCTTGATGTGTGATGGGTTTGTTTAAAGTAGAACAGATCCCTATTATGAAGAGAGATCAGGTGGGGGAGGTTGAAATTTTTAAATGCTGCAGGTATTATTTGCTACAGGGAATAATTATTGCCATAGAGACTGTCAGTAAGAGATGGAATTAATCAGCAATTTGTTAGTTGAAAGGTAGATTATTAATTGCAGTTTACCTTTTTTTTTTCCATGCAGAATTATCACTTAATRCTAGAGCAGTTCTGTTAGTGATTGCTAGTAATAGCCAAAGAGGGTATGTACTGCATTGGTTGACTTGCAAACTTTGTGTTTTCATCTCAAATTTATATGCCAATCCTGAATACKCAGCAAGAGTTGCCTCTGTATTAATACTGAATTGTTCTAGAACCTGTAAGCATTGCAAACTGCTGGAAAACAGGGCTAAGTGTGAAGCCTCCATCTGTAGCCTATGTATTTTCCTGTTTATCACTACATTTGAGGACTGGGATCATTCACCAAAACCAGAAAGATTTCTGAAAAGTGAAGTGATGTGTGAAGGGGAAGAGTTGGTAGAAGTTGTGTTATGCAAGTAGAAGGATAGGAGAGGCATGCACTAGCAACAAGAGGAGCTGTTAGATGAACTGGCTAAATCAGAGATGTAAGAAATCACAACTTAGCCACAAGCTGATTTGCAAAATTTGCTATTTTTAATTTTTTCCTGAATTCTCCATTAATAAGAGAACATAATACTTCCCTGCTTCAAGGATATGATTTGTAAGGTAGAAGTCATTAGTGATAGCAGATTGTTTGGGTGCTAGAAAACTAGGAAAATGTACCAGTGCTTGTCTTTTCCAGAAAATGGGGTAAAAGATAAGCTAGTTGGCAGGTGGTTCACGACTTTGACAGTGGAATAATGAGTCTGAAAAATGAACCATCTTGTTTTCTTAGTGCTCCTACGCCTTTTCTTGAAAGCTCATAGTGTGGAAGGGGAATGTATAGCTTGTTAAAATAATTAKTATGAAGGTCAAACTGTCAAGTTTYTCAGAACATTTTATTGGAAATTTGAATATATTGAGTCGCTTCCTAGTAGACTGTGGTTTTGTATGTAGGTTTAATAAGAAATGGCAATAAAATAGAAACTCTGCACTATAGTTTTCAGTGATACAGAACACAAGTTTGCAGTCATTAAAACTTAAAATCTGTTAGAATTTTAAGAAGGTTTTTGACCTTTC
Organism: Malurus melanocephalus; assembly: GCF_030028575.1. NCBI lineage: Eukaryota > Metazoa > Chordata > Aves > Passeriformes > Maluridae > Malurus > Malurus melanocephalus. Next base: position 1,383,519 of record NW_026623417.1, on the reverse strand, counting down.
TTATATAGCACAAAATAGCATTCCAGAACTGATTCTTTGCCAAAGACTTTAAAATGATTCCTCTTTCTGAATCAGTTTTAAATGTGATTCTTTGAGAGTGGTAGAAGAATGGTTTTGGGTTGAAATGAGAATAACTTGTCTGAATATGTTTGTGTTGTCTTTGTATGTTAAGGTATGTCATGTCTTGTTTGAATTTACGTTTAACTTGCTCACCTTTTTCTTGAAAGTTTTATGATTTTAGTGTAATATTTCCTCCTGGTTTTGGTTTTCTTTTTAATTGTTTATAAGGTACTTTCTATAAAAATGTAGGGGGAACTAAGACAGTCTTCGTTGACCTTCTCAAGTCAGTGTACTCTAGTTCATCTGAACATCTGACTGGTAAATATTTCCTTACCTGGATCATTGAAATACCATTTAATCTCAAAAAGGTAATTGTGTACATGTACAATAGTCTTTTCCATTGTATAACATTTGTCTGAAATGAGTGTAGTATTCATGTGCTCTGTGATGTCTTTTTGTGTTGGTTTAGATTCAATGAATTCAGTGAGGCTGGGCTGTCAGAGAGAAGTKTGCTTTAAGTCTCTAAGAGCTGGGTTCTATTGATATTACCAGACAAAGTAATTGAATTAAGGAACATGAGAAGGATTTCATTTTATGTAACAATTTGGAAAAGCTTCTTCTCAGAGACAGGTGCCTGTCTTCACTGGAAAACTACAGAATTCTGAAGAACTAAATGGAAAGCTATTATTTTCTCAAAAATGGTATGCATGGTTTTGAATATCAGAAAAAATAGATTGAGAGAAACTATCACAKTTAGTTCTTCCTATAGTCAAATTCTTTGCATATCTAAAAGGAWGTCATTCCTCTGTCTTTCAGTATAAAAAGTAATTACTTCCTCTTGCATTATGTGAAAAGGTACAGAGCTGGCAGAAACATAATATTAAATCACTTTTATTAATAGGAGTTACGCTCTATTGTTATGTCTGCATACCATAAAGATAACATAATTATGAGAAGCTTTAATGTTGTTTAAAATGGCAATTGATGAAGTAAGTTATTGCACTTCTAGCTGCCAATTGTCAGACAAATAAACTGCTTTATTACACTTACTAATCAGTTTGTTATTTGCCTGTAGGAATAAAAATGTGTACCTTAACCAGAAGTAATAAATTATRCCTTAAATCCCCCAAACAACTCCTTGATTATGTCAATATATTACTTTGTAACCAATTAAATTCCATTTATGTTTTTGGGGTAATTTTGCAATTAAAATTATATGTTTCTAGAAACAAATTCTTTACAGCTAGTAAAAGTTGGRAAAAGTGGAAGCTTCAAAAGGCATCAGTTCAAGGCCTCTAGCAATATCTCATTGCCAACATTGCACTTTAAACAACATAACTAAAATGAAAAATGCTTACATGAAAAAAAATCAGGAAGGTGGGGTAACTTCTGCTATTGAAAGTTTACAAAAAGAAGGCACATTCAAAGACTTTTTTCTGTAKGTGATATAAACTAGATTTGAAAGTGCAATCTATTATGTTGAAAGGACTAAGTCAAAATGGCATTCTTAAAAGCTGGCTTCTGGAAGCTGTCTAACATCATTACTTTATTCTGAGTTTTAGCAAGGATCTGAACAAAGTTTACATGCCAATACAGTTGCACAGTGCTACTCAGTCTCWTGTACTCTTAATCACAGAGACAGTCAGTTTCCCCAGAGAGAAAACACTACATGTTGYGCTCAGCCTGCTGCTACAGTAMGACTGATAATGGCAGCACAAGAGGAGTAGACTGAGCACAACATGTAGTGTTTTCTGTCTACTCTTGTGCTGCCATTATCAGTCTTAACTGTAGCASYAGGCTGGAGCAGAAAACAYRGACYCCTATGGATACTGTTCTGTCACCCAGTTACAGGAGGCAATCTACAGTTGCTGAGTTACATTAGCAAAACTTGAGGATGGCAAACCAAAAACCAACTCTTTTTCTCCACTGACAGTAAAAGAAGACTTGGGTAGATGAATAAGATGATCTGGTGTGGTGTGCTTGAATGGGGACAGAATGCTGGAGCAGTTCTGCCCACTCKGATCTTTCTTTGCACTTTTTCTCTTGGAAGTGATTATCTTTTTATGTTTTCTTATCTCCTCTGGTTTTGCCATATGTAGAATATTTTACACATGGTCTTTTTCSTCTTTGTTATATTCAAAGTCTGATTTTAGCTAGCTGCAAAGGCTGCATCAGTGACAAGACCATTTTTGTTTCATACTTGCACAGGGTCATTTGAAGTTATGCTCTGCCTGTACTCTCAGAAGGTCTGCTTTCATTGAATGCTCRGTGCTTTGCGGGGCTCTCATTGTCCTGTCAGAACCCTGAGCAAAAACAGAATCAAGAACTGATGATATATTACTATTACCACCTTGACATTATTTTGATTTCACTAATGGAATGAGCTGTGTACTTTGGGAGTGTGACTAATGTCAGTGTAAAAATAATTATTGATGAATTGTAGGGATGTTGTTTATCAATTTGAGAATAAAACAACGTTTTAAGACCTACATGCCCTTAGCCTGCYAAGGCACATGGAGGACAGGAAGRGGATTAGGGAGAGCCATCATGGCTTCACCAAAGGCAAGCCCTGCCTAAYCAACTTTGTGGCCTTYTATGATGGAGTGACTACATCAGTGGACAAAAGAAAARCTATGGATGTTGCCTCTCTGGTCTTCCCTAAGGCCTTTGCCAGAGYTGTCCACAATATCTTTCTCYCTRAATTGGASAGAGAAGAATGTGATGAATGGACTGTTCAGTGCACGAGGAATTGGTTGGATAGCTGCATTTAGAGGGTAATGATTAACAACTCAGTTTTCAGGTGGAGATCAGYGACCCAAGTGATGTCCTTCATGGGTCCATATTGGGACCAATACTCTTTAATACCTTCATYATTGACACAGACRGTGGGATCARGKGTCACCTCAGCAAATTTGTAGATGACCCCTAGGTGAGAGGTGTGGTTGATATGCCTGAGGGGTGGATGCTGAGCAGAGGGATCTGGACAAGCTCTAGAAGAGGTMCTGCTTGAACACTGAGGTTCAACATGGCAAAGTGCAAGCTCTTGCAGCTTCACTGGGGCAATTCCTGGTATCAGTAAAGGCTAAGGAATGAAAGGATTGAGAGACTGCTTGGGAAAAGGACTTGGGGGTACTTGTGGATGAAAAGCTGGTCATGAGCTGACRATATGCACTCGCAGCCCAGAAWGCCAGCTKTGTTCAGGGCCAGGAGAGGTGTGGCCAGCAGGTCCAGGGAGGTGTTTATGTCCCCCTACTCCACCTCCATGAGAGCCCACCTGAAGTACTGCATGCGGCACTGGTGCCCTCAGCACAAGAAAGACATGGACTGTTGGAGCAGGGCCAGCAGAAGGCCACAAAAATGGTCAGGTGGATTGAACATCTCTTCTATGATGAAAGGCTGAGAGAATTAGGGGGTCATTTAGCTTAGACATGAGAGCTCCACAGAGACATWACTGTGGCCTCTCAGTACTAGAAGGGGGCTTATGAGAGATGGGTACAAACTTTTTAGCAGGGTSTGTTGAAATAGACATTACAAGTGATAATGATTTTAAACTAAAAGAGCATAGATTCAGACTAGATAGAGACAAATATTCTTTTACAGTGAGGGTGGTGAAACACAGGAAGAGGTTCTCCAAAGAGATGATGCATGCTCCATCCCTTGGAACAGTCAAAGTCCAGTTGAACAGGGCTCTGAKCAACCTGATCTCACTCAGAGTTTAAAAATGTCTCTGCTTATTGCAGCAGCATTGGACTACATGACCTTTAWAGGTGCTTTCCAACCCAAACTATTCTATGATTCTATATTGTAAAGATCAGAAGCTCTGAAGTAGCCCTAAATATGTGAAGAAATGAAGTGTGGTTTTGCTGTTGTGCAAAAAACAGTTACAAAATRCATTTTTCTTTTTTAATGGATAATTATCAAAAGCATAGTGATGTTTCCATAGCTTATGGCATTTTTGGCCYCATAGAAATTGAAATCTTCTCRGCCAAGTTTAATTGTTTTCTGTGTYGAATGGAGAGCTAATGCATTGTTAGTAAATACTTATACTCTTAGTCCTATCAAGATRTAACATTTAATGATGGAAGGGCATTGGTAAGGGGAGAAACAGCTCTGTCATTTCCCAGTTTCAATTTAARTGATTTAGATGATTCACTACATTTATTAGAAAGGATGCAACTCAACCAAATTAAATACATMAATCATAGACAGAAAATTAAATTATAATCTCCTTTTTTTTTTCTTTGCAGCATTTCTATGTTGTGCTAACGATACCAGCCTAAAACTAACACAACTAGTATTTTTAAAAAGTGGCTTAATCCATCACTTTTTAGCTTCTGAAAGTCTGCATGCATAAATTTTTACCTTCCTTTTTTTTTTTTCTGAGAGCATTGGTTTACCCTGAAAATAAATTCTGAGCATAATTTCCTGTACTTAAGTGATTGTTGAGGTAATTTTTATGTAATACAAGATTTTTATGTAATTTTTTGTCTATAAAATGTACCTCTTTTAAATTTAGAGAAATTACATATGTGACACACATGCTGTTGATTTGAGGCTTGTTACAATCTATATGCTTCATCTGAGAAAATAATATGGCTTTTGGAAAATGAAGCAGCCTTTAGCAAAGATTTGTCTGTTTAGCACTCAGATTTCTCCTTCCTGCAGYAGATCAAATGTTTAAAGAATAGTTCCTTAAAGTAAGGGAAATCTCATCTAGTCCAGCATGTGTGAGAACTGAATAAAGGTTTTGGATCATTCTAGCAACTCCTACATGGCAAGGTCTGGAAGAAATTTTTAGCCATACTTCTCTGACTAAGGATTAGGCACGTAAATTTTACCCCTTTCCACCAAATGTTGCTCTGAAAAGAAAGATGATCTGAGTTTTCAAGCAGAAAGTTCCCAGTTGCATTTTGGCTGAGTTTGTGATCTGGGTGGTTGCAGCAAGGGCACCACCAGCCCTGCAGGTTAGTTGAAGCTTCTGAAAAGCAACTTGGCCTGTTTCATATGCTGTAATAGTCTGCTGGACTGGTTTCTAAGAAGTAAGTGGGCTGTAGTACAGACAGAAATAAAACTGCCTTGAGGAGCCTTGGAGCATGTAGGARAGAATTCATGAGGTATCAAATCCATATATACATGTATTGATGTCACTATTTGAGCCAAACTGACAGCATAAGCTGTAATGATCCATTTTACAAGGCCYTTTATAGCAGAAGGTGTTAGATGAAACCTGTATAAAGAGGTGGCTTGAAATTTTGAATCTAATGGTCTCTAAGGGAAAGAAGCTCAAGTCCAAGGTTTCCTGCAAAGGAGAGGCACAAGAAGTTCTGAGAGAGGCTGCTGAGCAAGTTCATAAGGCAAAGACATTTGATAAGCAAGTGCAGAGTTGCTTAGGGCACTGCTTAGCCACAAGTGCTAATACCTGTGGGTTTGGTTGCTTAGGACTGTGCATGTGGGAAAGAGTTATTAATTAAACACTGCAGTTTTGCATTTGGTTGATTAAATTGTGCAAGAGTCTTCCTACAATATGTCAGGATTTCTTCTCCATAAAATGATGCAACTCATGTGTTTAATAATATGCAGCGGATCAGTAGCCTTGACATCATGATGCTGATTTTGTAATGATGCACATTGTCTTCCTAAAGTATAAACTTCGTAAAAACAATTTTAACTCCTGTGGCAGTTGCGTCAAGACTTCTGCTCCACTGAATACAAGTGCTTACTCATCCTTGTATTGATTTACTGTAATTTGCAAAATCCTTTGTGGYACAGTGCATGCTTACTGATAGCTTTTTGGAGTGTAAATCAGTATTTGGAGTATGAAAGATGGCTTGCTGACTGTAAGTTGTGCTTCATTACTTGTTAATGCAAGATACTATTATGCAGTCAAAGTAAAATAAACAGTCTCGTTAATTTTAGTGGCAAAAATTACTGGTTTTGTGTTTCATTAATTTTTAGAGCAGATGTTTTGTTTAAATTTTGCCACCTAGATTTGCAGWATAGCACAAGTTAGAACAAGAACGTGCTGGTAGCTCATCTTAGTGTTAGTTATGTTGAATGAATGCCARAATGTAAAGCTGTTAAGTATGCTTTAAAATACTTCAAAAATTATTGAAAACTGATGGTAGGATACTGGCCATGTTATTTGCTTTGAAATATTTGAATTGCTTAGACCTAATTACACGTCTTGTAGGATCCATCTTGATTGTGTACAGTGTACAACTATTGCTGACAACTGAAAAGCAAAAATAGGTCATAAGAAAGTCTTGAAGCTCTGCACCAGCRCGTGCTGCTCTTTAGATGGGGGATGCCATGTGTGGTCTGCATCATATACTTAATGCAGATCTTTAGTAGCATTATACAGACTTGATACCAAAATTTAAAATATTTTTAAGAAGTCTATCAAGAAGAAAATAAAACCTTATTAAATGAGAGCATAATGTTAAACATTACTATTTATTGCACTGTGACAAAAGAAATAGTTAAATATGTTGACTAAGGTTGTAAGACCTTTTTTGGCTAATAATGTGATGAAATGTGTTTTATGTACAGTACTGTTGTGTCTGTAAAAACACTAACTTCCTTTACCATTCTTGATTTCTCACAGGAAATGCACAGATAAATAATGCACTAGAAGAAATGCTTTATAATTTGTATGACACATTAAAAAWGTATATATTGGTATAATCCTGCTAACTTTTGTTATTTTTTGCTTTATTGCTTTTACAATTTATGTCAGTAATTCATTACATGAAAGCAACATAAATGACATTCTTGTGACTTATTTTYAGTCTGCTTTTTTAAAAAATCCAATTTTAATATGAAATCAAATGTTCACATAAATGTTGTATCATTGTTTGCAGTACCGCTCTTTTTCTTTTGTATATATACTTGGTTTTGCTTCTTTTCCACTTATGATATGTTTTTGAGCTTGTTTTCAGTGCTGTGTGTTGAAAAATTGCAGCCTGTGATACACCTAGTTCTGCTTCCTTCTTCTAAATATATCTATTTTTTTTTTCAGTTTTGTATTCCTATTGTTCTATCTTTTTGAAGGGAGTTATTTTTACTTTCTCTGAGAAATCCTAGTTTTTCCACAGAATAACATTTAGAATTTAGCATGTGGTTGATAAAACCAAAACAATATTTACTGATGCTTAGATGCTTTAAATATGAAAGAACGGAAATTATGTAAAGTAACAAAGAACATGCACCATCTTAATTTTTGAGCAACACTTTCTATTATCTTGCTTAGTTTGCTGTAGCTCACTGGGGCTCTGACCTGTCTTGATGTACATGTGCTATCCCCAGTTACTCAGATAGTRTGTTCTGATAAAGGTGACCTCATTAGAAGAAATGTTTTCTTTTTCTTAAACAGTGTCATAAATATACATTACATTTGTTTAAGGCATCCTATGTCTTTGAAGTCATTTCAATGTACAGCATARTGTCAGCTCATTAACATTGGATCAAAGTGTGTATTAAATTTCTGATTAAACATCCCCTCTCTTTCAGCTRGGAATAAACACAATTATAACTTCTTCCTTCCCAGTGTTGGTTTAAGATTAACATGTGCCCAATTTTAGTGAATTTGACTGTTGCTTCTAGCCAGCTGGATAAACAGACTTTACAGAAATTAGGTGAAGTTTAGCATACAAGCCTTTTTTATAGTGCTCAAAATTCCTTACATGTGTTCTAATTAACCTTCTTTTTGTCTAACTATGATTAGGTTTAATATCTGTGTAAAACCAGGCTTGTTTAACATTTCAAACAGTTCTGTCCTTGGGCAATTAAAAGCTGCCAGTGCAAATGTGTCAAGATAGCTGGAACTGCACTGGCTGGTGATATTGCCTACATAAAARAAATTTTAGTTCTTACTAATGAGAATCAAACATACTGTGCCCATAAGGATTATGAATTTTGTGGGTTGTTTCCCAATAAATCTCAAAATAAAGTAATTTAAGAATTATTCTCTTTGTTWAAGAATAATAGGCAGAAGATACCCTTGCAGAAAGAAAGTAATCCTTTCACTTCAACCTTAATTTATAATGGATATGTAGCCCAGCTTGTTGATCATGCTTGTTWGTCAGTAGAAGGAATAGGTAGAAGGGATCCTGGCCCCACCACAGCACAGTCACATAAGTTATGCCTTTGCTACATGGGAGAACCTGGGTGTGAGTGTGGGTGAAAKTATGTTATGCCCTGGACTCAAATTTATGTTTCTGCATGATGATGAGAGTACCTCTACCTTTATTGTGGTGTGCTGTTCTTTACTGAGTCATCTTGCTTGTCCTGTAGTCCTGWGTGACTGCATGCCATATCTGGTCCTTCAGGAGAAGTATGCAGCTGTTTGGGGGGTCTTTTGGACACAACATTAACAGAATGAGTTATGGGGGCAGATGGYGACAGGTTTGAGTTGAAACCATGCAACCAAATGGATGCCTTGCCTTGAAATACAGAAAGTAGGTGGGTTCTGGGTGCAGAATGAGGTTATGAACTCTGAGGACTGTGTGCAGGCTTGTATCAGTTCAGTTTGGAAGCTTGGCTAGTTTGGGCTTGAACAAATGTTCACACCTAAGTTTAGAAAACTTTGCTCACATAGTTGAATTGTTGTTTTCAACTGCACTTCTGTATTGGAGTGGTAGCTTACGGTTTGTGTCATGATTTCGTTTCTGCCTCCATCTTGTCCATTGAAATAGAATTGTTCTGCTAGGATTTCTGTACATTGGAGGAGGAAATACTCTAAATCTTCCATCTCTGCACTGGTATTGTAAAACTTCTCATAGATTAGAACTTTTGGTTATAGGAAAAAAATGTAGTCCTGGATAATAGCTGGATACAAAGGACAGAAAATGAAAAGCAAAAAAAAGAAACATAAAAAGATAAGTTTAAGATATGGTATTTTAATGCTATACCTTAAATGTGCGTTAGAAGTAATTCTCTAATTGCTTTATTTTACAAAAATGGTTATATGCCTTTGTTTTATTAGATATAGAAGAAATTTGAAAAGAACATCCTCTTAAATATGTGAAATATTTTAATCTTATAATTAAGTTTTTTAATTTTGCTTTGAAGGTTCTCTTTGATAAATTTGAAATAAATCTTTCAGAAGAGACAATTCTAACTTAAATGGTAATTACTGAGTGTGGCTGAAGTATGTTGATTACCRTAGATACAATTAGTTTGAATGCAGATGTGAGGCTAGAAATGCAAGTTTCTACGTGTTTCATGCATCAGAGATACTGTGTTTATTTCTGTATTTTTTTCATACTGTAGATGGCTGTGAATGCCCTCCCTGGAAAGCRGTTTGATGTATGTAAAAGAATACTTTCCCTGTAGTAACATGTGGAAACAGTTTGATGGAATAAACTGAGAAGAAATTAATCATAGTTATTCTGAGCTTCTTTTGCTGGTTCATAGCCAGACCTAATTTAGGCTGAAATCCTTACGAGATGGTAGTGTTTGGAAACATATAAATAATCTTTCACCTAACAAAAACCATTCCAGGACATATTTGTAAACTGTTAGATACCTAGCTTGTCTAAATTAACATTGATTGTTTTTGTTATGTAGTTCACCAATGTCCTAATGGAATCCTTATCTTCATGGAAAAGGATGATAAAATTGCTGGTATGTTTACCAAATTCACCATTATAAAACTGACTTTAATAGATGGATGTAGTGTGACAAGCCCCACCATCTCCAGCATACAGTTTCAAAGATGTTAACTGCTTTGAAATTATGAAAATRTATTTCTAATGTACTTTTATTTTCAATGTATATGTGCAAGCCAAGTTTATTTCTTCTAAGGCAGGGTGGCTAAATTATTTGTGAGTCTTGCTTCAGTTCTGTTTTGCTTGTCAGAGTTGAAAACAACTCTGAATAAAGAATTAAAATGTATAAATATGAGTATTGAGAAAACAATTATGTGAAAGCATATGAATAAGAACATTTTTTTTAAACTTAGCACTCATAGGCTTGCTTTTATATATTTCATATTAGGCCTATTCCTAAGTAATATTAAAACATTGAATTGTTAATTGGGATGATTAAAATATATAATAAATGAAACATAAAATATACACCTACCCAATACAGCTACTATACAGCTACTATACAGCTACTATACAGCTGAGAAGGTAGAAAGAATAGGGAAAATTAATTTCCCTAGAGGGAGAGGAGGGGAGATAGAGGAGATAGGCAGGGGGGATAGAGACCATGAATGGAGAAGTATTTTTGGTGTAATTSAAAAGCAGAAAAGAAGTCATGTTAGAGGGGTGGAAGGTTTTGCTCATTTATGACTAGACTGAAAAGTTTTAGGYTGTCATTCCCACTCACTTGAAGTTGAGGGTTGCAGATTGGCTGTGTAAGTGAACTTTGGGGGTCTGCCTGAGTACTTGGGGCTTATTGGGGGCAAGGGCATGCCAAAGACATAGCATACTTTTCTTTTACCATGCCAGCCTGAAGGATCTGTGTCTGTCTGAGCTCATTACCACACTGTTCTAAAACAAAAGGAATTGTAGCTGTTGTATTTTTTGGTAAGGATTTTGTGCCACTACAACTTTTTTTTTTTTACTACCTAGTCCATGTCGTTCAACTTGCTGAGCTTTGCAGCTGTTTATCCTTGTTCTGTTTCAACTCTGGCTACCCAAAATGACCAAATCAGTGATGTGGTTGTGTTGGTTTTCATGACCCTTTRGAGCTTTTGGCTCTTTGATAACATGTCCTTGGTGTGTTGTGCTGTATGTGTAGAGTGTTGGTCTCTGGTGAATATTGCACTATRTTTTGGGTATCTGTAAGCTGGATAATTTGTTGCTTGTGATAAAAGCTCCATATCCATCCCCAATCGTTATGAAAATTTTTATGGGTTGTTTGGATTTTTTTTATTACCTAATATTACCTTACTTTAAATAAAGTGAGGATTTAATTATTTATGAATTTTCAGTAAAACTAAGCTATACTGCGTTATGTTAGCCAAGTTTTTATGTTGTGTGTAGTTTTCTGTGATCTAAAAATTCATATTTCATTGTATTATAAAAGATGTCATTAATACTTTTTGAATTCAACATTACTTAAACTGACTGTATTCTCTGATCTTAAAGCACACCCTGGTTATGGATTCACTAAATACACACATCTAAAAATTTATTGTCAGASTTGAAAGTATGATAAACTGAGAATATATAGATAAACTAATACATTATTGTTTAGTGAAAAGGTGGGTTAGTACACCCTGGATCYATTGAAAATACTTGTGATGCCGTGTTATACTGACCTTCATCATGCACTTAAGTCTCTAAATTTTTTTCAGTCACCATTGAATCTTTAATTCTTGAATGTGTGCTGTGGTCTTGCAGTTATGCAGAAAACAACACAAAACTGGTGACCTTTTTGTAAATGTTTTTGGTTTGTGCAGTTTAAAATGGGTGATAAAAAATGGGTCACCTGTTGTGTCTAAAAGCATCTGGAAGTGGGTTCAGTTTCACCAGATCAGCGGATAGGAGTCTGTCACTTTCCCTGAAGCTGATGAAAGTCTGCGTTCTAAGGAAATTTTAATGTTGTTTTAAGGAAGTGATAAATTAGAAGGGTGTATATTCTTCCAATATTTTGTCTGTAAAAGAAAATGAACCCATTAGCGAGTTATTTGTTTCAATGTCTGTTATGATATAAAGGAATACTTTAAGAGCTTGCCCACTCATATTTGGATACTTTAACTGATCTGTTTAACAAAACACGCAAAAATGGGAGAAAGAAATGCATTTCCTGGATGTACCAGGTTAGTGCTTGACTGTATTTGAGGTAGAATGGCTTGAAGGCTGTAAAGTGGGCATTTAAAGAAATTCAGTTTAACTATCTGTTAAGTATCCACATTTAACAAAGATGTATGATGCATTTTCTAKATGATTTTGAAAGGAAACCTACTTGAGATCTGACTCACAATGATTAGAAAGTGGAAGACAAGTACTCTCAGTAGGAAAATGCCAGTATAAGACCCAGACACTTKCTTTAGACTCACAGGATTTATATTTTGTGCTATGGTAATTCAAAGTGCAAAAAGGCTTTTTAGAATTACAGTAACATTAGTAAGAACTTATAATTTTAAATGAGAACAGATTTTCTTGGTTTTATTCATTTTTAAGTACGTGTCTGAACCTTGCCTGAGAGCCGGGCCAAATACTTGTGCATTCCTGATGTAAAGAGTGAGTCAATGCTTCTCAAATTAGAACAAATCAAATTCAAATACCTGAGACTTAGTACATACTCTCTTGTACTAATGTGGAAATAATTCTTTGTTACTGATTTATAACCAAGGAAACCGACWTGGAAATTCCTTGCAAAGGTTAAAATGCTTGCTGTTGTAACTGAATAGATGTAGAGTAGGTGAATGATTATGTTTTTCACTTACCCCCCACAGTCATCAGGGACAAAAGTCCCTTTAGGAACAATACTGCCTTATTGTATTTTTGTCCTTACTGTATCCTAATATTTAAATTTCTGGACTAAAAAATGTAGTTTGTAGCCCTGTCTTAAATTCCTGAGTTCCCCATTCAGTTCATTGCAAGGATGTCAGGTGGATTTCAGAAAGGCTTTGTGCTTTTCAGAGGTGGGGAGGAGGCTTGTGCTAACCACAAGGAAGTACTGTAGAATGAGCCATACATCTTAAAAGTGTGCCCCTCTTTGGCCTGTATATAAGACAAAACTCACAGCTCAATTCTTTTGATTTTACATGCCGAATATTATGCTTAGACCATGAATGAAGATATGATTAGCCAGTTTTGGAAGCAGAAGCACAYGTGGTGAGGTTTGTGTAAGCCAGYGTGAGTTTGGCAGCTCTGTTGGCTTATACCAGCTCAGGGATGTTSCCAGCAGATGCAAGGTTTCCTCTGTTAGGCACTCAGCTGTCTTGTGCCATATGAAAACAATGCAGGGCTGCAGGCCAGTATTTTCCCTTAGCTGATCCCAATTTCACCCAGTCTGAAAGTGGCCTTCGGAACTAATGTAGTTCATGTGTTSCTGAGGTGGCAAACACAGCCCTTTGTTGGGTCACATCGTCTGGTTGAGAAAGCCTGTATGTGTTTATGAGACAGAGAAATGTCCTGTGGAAAGGTGAGCCAGTAATGAGCAAAACAAACAACCAGTTTCTGTATCTTGTCTCAGGATTTGAAGGTATTGACTTAGTGCTGCACCTTAGCAAGTATGCTCAAGGCTTTTCGGCCTTTTGGACTGCAGCTCCTTATCATATGAAGGTTTCTGAGCAGTTGAAACTTCTTGGCTTTAGTAAGTATTAGAGCTCTCCATTCTCCTTTCAGTCATGGACTGGGTTGCCTTCTCTGGAATAAAAGCTGGGAGTTTCTTTTGGAATCAAATGGCTGTGTATTATCCTATTTCTGCATACATAGAATTTCTCTCACTTGCATGATTGGTCATCAGCTATGAATTTTATCCTTCATATTACATTTCATGTTTTCAATTAGTGTCAGATATAGTTTGAATGGACCTGCTGGAGAAAACTGTGCTCAACTTGTGATTTCTTATTGAAATGGTAAGAARAAAGGGAAAAAACTCGCCCTGCCATGCTGTACTCAGTTATGGGTATTGTAAAAGAAAACTAGTCATTTGAAAAATGCACTGGTTAAAAGTTGAGTGCCATGAAACTTTCAATTGCTTGAGAAGTTAATTGCAGAGTTTAGAAAAACTGTTGCATTTGGATTTAGTAGAAATTAGGTCCTTCTGAATTGTTTGGAAGAGCTAGGCCTCAGCAGAGCAGGAGTTGTGGTTCAGTACTGTCACAAAGATACCAATACAGATATTCATAATATTTTATTGTGCAATAAACCAGATGGCAAGAAAACAATGTGTTTGAGAGTTCTTTTTAAGAACATAATTCTGAGTATTCAATTTTATTTAGAATTGCAGTTTGTTTTTTTGTTCCTCAGAGTGYATGCTTCACTTGCGAGATTTGGTTACGCAAGTCACATTGTATTCTTGCAGCCTGTTTTRTACTTAAAATTTAACACGACAGGATTGATAAAAACTGTAATAAAATATTATATAAGCCTAAGGAATCCTCTTTTGCTAAATGGCTTTCTGAAATGGTAACTGTCAGGAAAAAAAATCAAATATATGGCTAATTACAGAAAAACTGCGAGTAGCATGCTGCTCTCTCTTTTCCCATGACCTTCTAATTTTATAATTCTGTGTTGTGTGTGTGACCAATTAAAATATGATGGCAGAACAAAATAACATAATCCAAATGCCCAGCAGCTGGGATATAGATGTAATAATCCATGTCCTTGAATCATAGGAAATAGAGGGGACAAGTTGCAGATAATTTAGTCTCTGCTTCTGCTAAGCACAGCTTTTGCTCTAAGTACATCTGTTAAATTTACACCTCATTTAATACACTGGCATGTTACTAAAATTATAATGTTTGGTTTTCTCTGTTTGTCTTTTCTATTACAGAAATAAAGTTGATCCTGCTTAGGACAGAAAGGTGGACTAGATGACCTCTTGAGATTCTCTACAGACAGTTTTTCTGTGATTTCATAGTTTTTACTGATCTTTCTGTACCACATTTTGCYTTTGGGTGATCCATTTTGCTCCATGTAGTTTTTATATAGGTATCCCTTTCCACATACTAGAAACAAAAAGTTTTCAATATTTGTAAAAGTAATTCAGGTATTTCTCTTGTTACACAGATCTTTTGCATCTTTTCTTTCACCCTGTCCTGGTTGCTCATGCATATCAGAACTTTGGGGATGAGAAGTTGGTTCACATCTCTGTATTCATTCTGTAAAAGAATGAATGGACTAAGMAACTGTAGTTTAGAGCTCATAAAGTGCTCAACATGCTGACTGAGTTCCCCTTTGTTTTATTGTTTAGTGTAAAAAGGGGAGGGAAGAGAACTTGTTTTTCTCTTCTGAGAGCACAAAACCTTTTCGTCTTTTTCTGCCATTGTACAATTATCTGAGGTCAGAAATCTTCTAAGAATGGACAGGACTTATGTATGAGGCCAGGATTTGTTAACAGAGAAAAGTAAAATCAGTAATAGCAGTACTCATGTAGTAAGAGATCTTTTTTCTCTGTCAAGATTCACTAAACCTCAGAAAATCCTCCGTGGCTGCAGTATAAAATGTCATAATTCACCACTGGGAATGATTTTCTATGTATACTGATTTAAGATGTTGGATAATTCCACATGTTTTGAAACAACATCAATTATTCTTTTTTATTATTCTTAAAAATTGATAATAAGGGGTCTAGTGTGAAGATGCTGTTCTCAGAGGTTAGCATTGTTGGGGAGCATGCCTTTTACCCTGTAACTTGATAAGCAGGGTTCTGCCATTGCACTTTTTCTTTCATTATTGTAGGGACCACTCTTGTCCCAGTTGTCTTTARCTACATCCAAAGTTTGTGAAGTGTAGGTAGCTTTCTGGTATCAAAATGCCTAAAGCCATGGATATTGAGTACTTTCAGATGCGTATGCTATGTTTCCTCTGATTTCACTGGTAAGTGTGGTTATGTGGTATTTCACAGGCTGAAACCACACAGAGGGACAAGCTCAATTTTCTTAAACTTGTAGCTTATTTCTGATCAGTTTAACCAAGCTGAGATCTATGAAAGCAGTAGGTATTCTGGATTGTCAAGATTTCTCAGGTGTGTCTACTGGTATTTGCTATCTGAATAGGCCTGGAACTGTCACAGAAACCACTTGCTATGTATACAGAAGAAAGTCTGAAGAATGAACATCTCAGGTCTGTACATGTATGTGCAGTACATGTTWATGAAGAATTTAAGATTTAAGATTTCTGAATCCTGAAAGTCTCATGCCGACTAAGTAGTATGACTTATGGATTATGAGATATAGAAAAGATAAAGAAGTAAAMAAAATTTCAAGATCCTTCTTTGACTAAAGGTATGTGATACAAATTAATATTAATAATATTTAGGTCTCTCRTGATTTTTTCCACAGGCAGCGGGAGCAATCCGTCCTTTAGTTTCTACTGTTATTGCCTCAGCTGCARATGGCTGCTTAGACCACTCACTGGAACGTGCCAGGTACAGAGCGAGTGAAATGCCTCAGGCTTTCTTATTTGATACAATCTACGAAGCATACCAACAGGTAAGAGATAAGACTTTATAAGACCTTTTTTCCATTTACTTTAGTTAAAAAGAAATTCTTTATTCTTTCAAGAATAGAGCTTCAGCATCTATTTCAGATCACGTCAAACTGTATGCATRTATCTTCTGACTCTTTTAAAAAATCCCTGTAATTCTAATCTGTTTGAAATTTTTGATTAGTTAACTGTTAATTACAAGAGGGGGTGATAAGTCTAAATATCTRGAAAGACAGATTTGCTTTAATTTTTATAGTGCATTAAATAGGTTACTTAAATGAGTGGGTTAGTATGTTTAAAGTGTATGTGTAAAGTATGYATTGTTGACTAAGAATATCAAAGAGTTTTGGATGCTAAGTGTAATAATGGCATTTTATAGTAATTTAGTGGGATACAGGCTGTTTTAAAATACTAAGATAATATATCTTGCTACATCTAGGTAAATTGCTTGTTTCTTGTTGCATAAGTATTATACATTGTGGCTGAAAATGTTTACTTAGTCTCTGTTGTAATTCTCCATTTTTCCTAAATAACATTAACTTTATTCATGAAAATTTAACTTGTGGGTAGTCCATTAAACACTGACTCTTTTGCCTGTATTTGCCCTGAAGACTGCTTTCATTTGCCCCACCCTGCATTCACAGTTCACTGGAAACATTCCAGCCTTTCGTCTCARCATTCTACTTCCTTTTCATTCATCACCTTGTGGAAATTGCCTGTCCTCCAGGTATCTTCCAGACTGACTGGAAGCAGACCATTTCTTCATTTGTCACTTGGAAAGAATTATTTTTCATGTTAATACTGAGAATCACATGCTTCCCATCAGTCTTTGAATTCTAAACAAGCCCAAGTTTCTCATACTCACTTTCAGAGAGTACAAAGCTTCGAAGACACCAACAACAGAACAAATGTGWGGACAGACAATGAAGATGCTGTTACTTAATTGTTCACTAATTGTTTTSCTTAGAAATGTTGGCACAAATTCCATGTCATACCCTTTATGCTTGATACTTGAAACTATTAGATGCTCAAGTCTTTGGATTGGTTTCAACTTTTTGCTTCTGATAGGAAGCATGGAGGGGGTGTTCTTGKTATATACCATGACAGACAGCTGATACTTCTGAGACTCTACCTTGAATGTAATGGGTACACTCTTAATAAATGCAGCCTATATGTGCATAAGAACACATCTCAAGAGATAACTGCTACTGTTGGTTATACAACTCTTTCTTGATGTGTGTATCTTTTGGTAAATTGCATGTTTATGTGCTGTTTCTTGAAACCACCTCCCCGCACCYCCCAAACAACCCAGTATTTTTTGTACCATGTTTGCTCATAATTTGCAAATACAGTAGAGCTGGCAAATACATAAAAATCTCTTGCCCTAAATGCCCCACTCAAAAGACAACTATATTTGCAGTTCCTTTGCTCCTCTGAATAGTTTTTTTTCTGACATATGTATTCCATCAGTGGTTTTTTTTTTTTTGTATATCCCTGCTCTTTCAAGCCACCAAAGTTGTTAGAAGCAACCAAGGTTATGGTTTCTTGTCCCCAGTTCCCTCTGCTCTGGCTAAATTCTGGTCATTTAAATGCTCTGTGCCGTGGACCCTTGGGAAGTATAACACTTAGCTAAAATCTCTCAACTCATATTGTTTCCCAATTATTTATGTTTCAATGGTGTCTAGCTATCCAAGTCAAGGATTAAGACCTTATTGTTCTGGGAACTGTACAAACAAGTAAAAAAAGACAGATAATTGTTGTCCTGAAAAACCTAGTCAAAGCTACCGTAGGACAGATTTTTGTAGGAATGGATGCAGCTCATGATGCTTCCTAAATATTAACATATCCATAATCAATTCCCACAATCTGGTGAAGGTAAGTATCATTGTAYAGATGAATAAAAAAGAGAAAATAGTTTTCTTACTCATGTTGCAAGTCATTCATTAAGCTGGGAATGGAATTCATTTTGGCTGACTCTGCATGGGACCATGATCCCATGCCTGTGTATTTTATACAGTTGTGACCTTTATGCAACAATATGGGAAAAACACAGTCAGACATGCATTCCTTGGAAAGAAACTGTCCATTTGATTTAGTGCTTTGAGTAACACAGGCTTTTCAGTTACATTGTGTGTAATGTGGAGTACTGCTTTTAAACTCCATCTCTATTTAAATGCAGCATGTGAGTAGATAGTTTTAGACTATTTACTTCCATATGTGTTCATGAATGTAAGATCTCTAAATATATTGACCACAAAGTTTAAAGTGACCAAGTGGACAAGTGACCAATGCAAACAACTGCAAGGGGAGAAAGAACTGTATTTAACGTGTGTGTGTAGCCTGAAGGTGGGAGGCTTTACCTTAGCCAGGAGTTTTCCTTGGGATTATAGGTAGAAGCACATATAAATTTGTTAAGGGGATAAATGTATCCTTGCATCACTGCTCTTAGTTCTGGTATGTCTTAATTTGTGATTTCTCATTTCCTGCACAATTTAATGAACCAAGTTAAATATTAGTAATGGACAAGTTAAAAATTTTAATATCAAAAATGCAAATCTCTGGTAACAGTAAAACCTCTGGAAAAATTGCAAAAAAATGCCAGAATCCATAATTTACTTCAATTCTAAGCTACCTGGGACAAAATCAGCCAGTTGAATTTTTTTCASTTATTATTTTTATTTTATGTTAATAACAAATTTTTGTTCTTTGAAAGTACGTTTCTTTTCTATTCTTATCAATCCTAAGGAAAATCAGGAAATTATAAGTGTTAATTGGAAATCTGTTTCCAAAGATAGCAAATAAGGGATAGGTTCCTTCGACCAGACTTGTTCATTTTTGCTYAAGGTAGTTTCATGTTTCTGTTCCGCTTCTTAATTTAAATAGGAACAAATGTGGAGTATGATCCTGCAAGCCTAGGAAGAGGTGGGTGGGGAAAAGTCTTCACTTACCAGAAGTCAAGTGTTCCCTGGAGCAGTACCTTTTAAAGGAATTAGAGTATCAGGAAGTCAGGTAGACTGCCATTTTCCTTTAATCAGAGTAGGCTGAGACTGATTTCTGTAATACTTGTTTTTGACATATTGTGAAATGCACGATTTCAAAGTTTTTCGTTTTTAATACAAAGYGTCTTGTTGTGTCATGTTGTGTTCTGTACAAAGTAACACAACCATAAYATATAAAGTCTGAAATACCCAAACTTAACAAAGCATTGAGCACTTGAAATGTAAAATTCTAAAGCAAGAAAGATAGTAGGAACATCTGAAAATCTATCTTTTGTGATCTGGAAGAGAAACAACCAAAAATGGAAACAGAAGAGAAGTTGTTGGTAGAAGATTCTGAGCCGCTTATATGTCAGATATGTAAACAAATGGCCCTGGGAAGATGATAGGATGGTTAAGGAGTTATCAGCATGAATGCTGGGAATACTGCAGAGTTGCTCACCAATGCCATCAGTCCAGGAGAGCCAAGAACCTTGTGAGAGGGAATTRCTACAAACAGCTGAAAAAAGAGCAGGACATGTTAGAATGCTATTCTGCAGGAATCCTGCATGTGCGGATGGTATGACAAAGTCTGATCACTAATTCAAAAGAGAGGGATAGCTTTATAAGAATATTTTTTAAAAAAAATTGATACACTTTTTTTTCTGTTGATCATTTATGTTATCTTACAATTCTCCTTGAGATCTGCTGTACATATGGAAATTAATTGCAAGAGCTACACACTTTTTTGGGAGGGGGTGTTTCTAGTGCATGTACAGTTAGTTCAGTAATGTCCAGTAGACCTGTTGCAGATTGTGTAAGTTTATGTTTAGCTAATCAGAACAATGAAGCTGAAGTAAAAAAAAAAATTCAAAATAGGAACAGAAAGCACGGATACTCATTGAAGGAGAATGAACTTCAATGTGTTCTGTGATTCATATCTATAACCTCCTTGCAGTTATCCACACAGATCAGGCTGATCTTAGGGATTCTATGTGATCTGTTAGAAAATATTTAGAGATTAGTACCTTTTGGGACTACCCTAAATTAGTTCATAGCGAACGCTAACTACTCTTTGAATATTAAGCCRTTACATTACTTATGGGCCATTACAGCATCTGCCCGCATAGGAGAGAATGGCTATATATAAACATAGTAATGACAAGATACAAAACAATAGTGTGTCAGGGAGAATCATGCACATACTTTGATGCTGAATTCTGGGAGGCAGATGTTCTTCCATTCCCCAAAAAATCATTACAAGATGTCCACAAATCGGGTTGAGATGGGGAGAAGAGATAGTCTGCAAGCTGTCCAACCTGGTCATTAGTAGAAGAAAAGGAAATCCTAAAATGGCTCTCCTCTAACAAACCCCTGCAAATGTTCATGGAAGATTTTGCCAGAATAAGAAAGGAAGTTGGCTGTTGTTAGGCCCATTGTAAGAGGATTTGCTCRAAGTATTGTCTTTTCTGTATGTAAATAATAGGGAGTGTATTCCATGTGGATTTTGTAAACTTCTAAAGTACTTCTTGAAAGGGCACAATATTACTGGGAYTCTTTTTCAAACATGTGTGAAGCATTTTAGTATCCTCTGTAGCAGGGGAGTCAGCTGTAGCAATTTAGCAATATTTTGGCATAGGTCAGGCAAAGTCCTTCGAGGCAAAATGTCTAGACTGATTTGGGGATTTTTCTGTGGCTTCATTCTTCATTAAAAAAGTCCATGTCTGTCAAATTATTATTGCCAGRAGCAACAAGTGATTAGATGAACAGTAGCAGACAAATTGTTGACTAAAACCTTGGCAACTTTGGGAGAAAGGGTCAGAATCAGAAAAAGGACTAAAGGGTCAAGATATAAGTGAGACAGAATTTGGGCATTTAATTCTAGTGCTGGAATCCTGGAAAAAGCCACCGCTTATCCCCTTGCCAAGMCTAAAGATATCTGAATCTTCAAGACACCTCAATCTTTATATTTAACATCTGTCAAATATGAAACTTTGTGTATGTCAAGGCATGTAAGTTGACACCAAGGTTGACCAACTTAATATTTTACCTTCTGTAAGCATTGACTTGGAGATAGTTTTTTTTGTCTGGTTCTGTTCCATCATAAATTAGTGGTATGAGTCAGAGCTGTTCATTTCTGTAGCTTAAAARCATTGAAAAAGAGATCACCATTGTTTTAAACATACTACAAAAAGTGCATAAGATACATAGATTTTATCGTAAGTTGTAGTGAGTTGTTACTTGGCCTTTGTCTTTTTTTAAAACAGCATCACAAAAGTTTTATTAAGTGTGTTGTGTTGTAAGGATGGTCATTTAACCCTTATTGAACTGGATTTTGCAGTTTCTGTGTGTTTACGTACGCGTGTTTGTGTGTGTGTGTGTGTGTGTCTGGAGACCCACTTCCTTTCCACATCCCCATCTCTGGTCACCCTCTTTCCTTTTGTAGTTCATAGTTATATGTTCAGGACTTCTAAATATATATGTCATGGAACATCATKGTTGTATTTGTCCTAATTCTGCCTTCCAGTTTGTTTGTTTGTCTATAGGTTTTCTTCCTTCTCATTAAAGGTATTCTGAAATACTGAATCCATAAGTGATTTGTAAATTAGGCAAGTGCTGGCTAGACTAATAGTGGTCTTGTAGCATGATTTTTATGAAGACAGTGCTACAAATCAACGTTCTTCTTTGTATGGAGTCCTAAAGGCAGCATTCTTCCATCTGCCTATGAAATAGAACAGGTGGTTACACTTTTAATGTAACTATGTATTTGGTTTGTACAAGTAGGCTGGATACTCAGCTGAATAGTTTTTTTAAATTCCTACCCCTAATTTTAAKTAGCTGTGTAGTACAGTATGTAGCTGTGTACTAGTATGAAGATGGCAAATATCTGTGACTTTTTCGATGTTCAATCTAAGCATATGAAATAATCTAACAAAAGGAAGCCTTTCTGATTTGTTCACTAGGATTTTAGATATGATTGTTTGACAAGGAAATTGTTGTAACTCCTAAATGTTGAAAGAAAATACGTTTCTTACATGAGAAGTTTCACATTATTAACAGCACCCTTTCATTGTTGTGGTCCATTTCAGCTTGCTTTTATGACTTGTAGTCACATTAAAAAAAAAAAAAAATTGAAACTTCAATAGAACCTGAGTTCTATTCCATTTAATAAATGCTGAAAACTGGTAATTTTTTTCTTGTTTTGATGCAAAATTGCTATGGAATTAATTTTTTAATAATGCAGTTTTACAGAAGATTGTTTTCTGCCTTTCTCCATTCATTGTCAAACTGATGCACACAAGCTGATGCACACAGACTGTTGCTTAAATACAYGGTTGTCAAACTCACCTAAATGAATATCCTAATTTGTATAGTCTACAGCTTGTAACTGAGATATTTTCCAAAGAGCTCTGTTATTTTGTCGGGCATTTTTTTATCCTGACAAMTTTTCCCTGAGATTTAGAGGAATAAATAATTTTTCCTATCCTTAAAGCCTACCCAGTCCTACAGAATACCTTTCAGAGTTAATATGCTAAAAGAAATTTCTTCAGTAATGTATTCTTTTATTCAAAAACTGAAGCTAGGTTGGTGGTCTGGAGAAAACTGTGCAAGTTTAGCTAGCTCTGTACTTGATTAGTTCTTTGGCCCAATGGTAGAGCCAGGATATTGTCTGAATTTCCACCTTGCCCTAATTAATTTCTGCCACAAGAATGTTTGGAGAAATTCTAATGCCTTGCACAAGAAAAAAAGGTTTTTTGCTAATGGGATAATTACTTCCATTTTATGTCACTTCTCATGCGCAGGATCTCAAAGAACTTCGCAAATTTGCATATTAGCTCTTGGAACTATTGGCTGCAGTGGTGCAAAGCTTTCACTCCCTGGGTGAAATCTGGCATCTCTATGACAGTGAAAAGTCATTTTGTCTTCAGATACAATTTGGAAGGTGTATGTTAAGGGGACACAATGCAAAGCTGGAAGTTAGGCTGGATTATGAGAATATTGTTTTAAGTGTTACTGGGATTCCCCTGGTAAGCGTCCTGTATCCATGAGAATCACCTGTTTGGCACAGGCTCAAAAAATACTGAATACTGAGTGAGGATCCTCGTAGCCCACCCATGGGAGACCAGCCACCTAAATTGTCATCTGTTGCGTGTTCTGGGGTAGTAAAGAAGAAGACAAGGCAGTGAAGCTAGAGTTTTTAATCTCTTAGTTATTGACAGTTTAGGATAYAGATCTGTATAAAAACAGGTTTGCWTATTCTGTTAGACAGTAAATTTCTGTATCTTTATTCTCCTCACTATTACTGCYTCTGGATGTGTGTCACTGCAGTTTTAATMATTAACTACAGTAAAAACAGTTTCAGAGATGAGATTATCTGATTTGACATTGATCTCAGTGTCACGTTTCCTGCTTCTGTTTGCTGCTTCTGTTACCTCTCATTTAGCTGYGGTATACTGATGTAGGCTGAGTGCTTGCTGCAAATCCACTATTGGATTCAGCGKATTTTTGGTTTCTGTAGTAATGAGCATGGCAAAAAAAGTCTTTATAAAATATGGTAAAAATAGACCAGTTCAAGTTCAGTGAGAGCTTTTGTCTGGTTCTTTTTTTAACTCAGTAAAATATTCCTGATGATGAATGTTCATGATGTACTCTGGCACTTCAGCAGTGGAAATGTTATTTGCAAGGATCTGTCTGGAAAAATCCTAAAGCTCTGCTATTGTTAATTAGCTATGCATTTTCAGTGCAAGTGTTCTGATATTACTGAATGGATTTACATGAGAGAATAAAATGGAGATGCTGCTGACAGTGAAAAAAGTGCTAAAGATTACATAGTCAAGGGTTACAGAAGTGTAAATGCTGGCTCTATACAGACTTTGAAGATACCTGKGTAAAGGAGCAAATCTGAAGATTTTCTTTCAGTTAATAAAGAATATTATTTTGTGTTCCTATAAACTAAGGAATGATGAAAATATAAGAAAATTACAGTGATGTATTGAATCTTTTTTTTTCATCTGTGCTGGTTCTGTTTTATGGTTACCAGTTCCCATATAAAGACACAGTAAATTAGTGTTCAAAGTATTGTTTGGAAACAAGTGAGCATTTGGATTATTAGTAAATACTAGAGAGACACAGGCTGCACAGCTGCTCTTTTCTCWAACCTCTTATTCTATGTTTACACATAAGGAACAGCAATAGACCTTACATTTTAGGAAGTAGTATTTTTCAATATGTTTTCAAGCTAATTTAGGGGGAAGAGGAAGAAGAATTTGTATAATGCTAAAATCTGTATCTCATTCCACCCACTGCACTTTATTAAAACATCCACGCTTGAAAAACAAAACACCCACAAAAAAGTTTCCCCAAAACTACCTATTAGAATGCCTTTGAATATTCAACAGTACAAAAGCATTTTTAAGTAACATATTTCCTTCTGTGTCATTTAAAGAGCTAAACTATTATATTTTCTTTCTTTTGTGGATATTTTTTTGTGCCAGTATTTCCAGCTGTTTCCACCATTTCAAATCTGTGGTCTGAAACTTAAACTRTGTCTATTGTTTCACAAAACTATGTGTGCATGTCAAATTCAGTTAACTGTACAATGTCAAACTTGATGTTAAAAAGGCTTTCAGTCATAAAGAAGCTTTAGAAAGAGTTTTAAACAGATTTTTGTATTGTAAATTGAAATAYGTTCAGAAGACTTAGGATGAGAGTGGTTGCATATGTGGGTCAGTAACAATTTTCTTCATAGATATTCTGGAATTTTTGTAGAACCRTAGAGTGTCCTCAGTTGGAAGGGACCATAAGGATCACTAAAYCCAGCTCTTGGCCCTGCACAGGACACCCCCARTAGTCACACCATGTGCCTGAGAACATTGTCCAAATGCTTCTTGAACTCTGTCAGGCGTTGTGCTGCACCACCTCCTTGGGGAGCCTCCTGCTTCCSTCTGGATGCAGAACCTTTTCCTAATGTCCAACCTAAACCTCCCCCGATACAACTTCATACTGTTACCTCGGGTTCTGTCACTGGCCACTACAAAGAGATCAGTGCCTGCCCCTCCTCTTCCCCTCTTGAGCCAGTTGTAACTGCAATGAGGTCTCACCCCAGTCTCCTCTGCTCCAGGCTGAACAGAACAAGTGACCTCAGCCACTCTTACATGGCTTCCCCTTGAGGTCCTTTGCCATCTTCATTGCCCTCGTTTGGACACTCTCTAATAGTTTAATTTTTTTTTTTATTTGGAGGTGTCCTAACACTGCACACAGAACCCAATTTGAGGCCATGCCTGTGCCGAGCAGAGYAGGACAATTCCTGCCCTCAGCTGGCTGGTGATGCAGGACTTTTTCTTACAGGTGCCCTCTAATAATGCTTAATTTTTAAACTGATTTTCTTAGTTCAATGTCGAAGCTTTTGAATTCTGCACTTTAAATATGGATTTAAAATTTCATATGTGAAGCTTTTTAGCACATAGATGGTATATAAACAGCTGGCCTTGTGGTGCTACTTCATGTCATTGTTCTCCTCTGACATCAGACTTGGAGAACAGTACACTCTGACAATATGTTTTGGTTGAAATAATTACAGATAATTAGAGTGGTAAATGTCATGATATACAAGTGTTAGTGAAATATGTTTTTAATTATTACTTTGCTTTGTTTCTTATTTCATCCCTTGAAGCAAGCAATACTCTGAAGATGCCTTAGCCCATTTATGGAACTTCTCCACTCCCTACTAATCATCTGTGATTAATACCTTGCAAATAAGCTGGAATTGCGTAGTTTTCTTCTAGTTGCATTCAAAACCCATATGTTTTAAAATGTAACTTGATTTTGTTTCAAACTAAATTCTTTCACAGCTAAATTTCTTTCTGAAATTTTCTMTTTAATTCTGAAGCAAAAATAAAAATACATGAATTACATGGGGTTTTTTAATATGTATATTATGCACATTAGTGGGAAATAGTTTGGGTTCTACCAGAAAATGTTCTTCAAAAACAAAATGAAAAAAGGAGACATTTTGGTAATAAAATTTGGAATTGAAAGTTACTAGGCCATTTCTGGTTTTACTGGCACTTTATTTCTGGACATCTTTACTTGAGGGATCACTGCATTTTTATGTATTTTGGAGATAGAGTTCCCTATTCCTTTATTTTTTTCTGTTGACCTTTTTTGTATTCTGTTTATTCAAACTTCTGCTTAACTTCAAAATATTCCAAAGTGTTTTTTTTTAAATCCCTTTCTTTTTAAGTTACTCTATGTTCTTGTGTCCATTTTTTTTTTTTTGTAACTGAAGCTAAAAAACTTCTGTAAAGAACAATAACATTTGAACTGCTTTTCTAAGTTGGCTGACAAACTAAAATGAAAGAAATTACTGATTAAAAGAATATAAAAGTGATAGCTATGTTTTTTCTGAGATGTCTGTGTATATGAATATTGCAATTCAGATGTGTAATGCTGATGAATTCCTTGAATTTCACTGTTACRTTATAAAACAAGAATAGAAACAAAAAATGTCTTCATCAGTTTTAATAAACTTCTTGAGGAACTTAATAAAAGAGAGGAGATTGTATTGCAGTACTCTCATTTGGTTCTTCTTTAACCCACTAAGATTTTTATATGCTTAACAATTTTGATTTTTTGAGTTCTGGAGGAGTGGGAGATCACTGAGCAGTGTCTTTGAAACATGAATTTGTAGACACATTGTTAAATTTGACATAGTGAGAGGGGTTTGAAAAGGAAAGCTTATGTATTGCAGAGCTCATTGTTTTTCTTTAAGGACTTAATTAGCATCTTGTTTGAGGTTGATTGAGCTCACAGCAAAATAAGTACATTAATAAAATATTTCACAGAAGCTCTTACTGAAGGCTCTTGAAGGAGATTTAAAGATTTGGGATAAGAGAAAGRATTTATCAGAGTAGATTATTTTTTATAGGATAAGAAACAAAGTCAAATGCATGACCAGTTTTCATTGCAATAAATCACCAGTGGAGTTCTGTGATGAGTACAGGTCTGTACACAGGCCTGTGAAGTTATTTTGTTCATAAATATATTGGAACAGGAAGTGGAGCTACCCATTTTTTCTGGGTAGTAGACATAAGGGCTAACTAAGAAGCTATGTAGAAGGATGTTACAATAAAATTCATAGGTAAGTGTAGATAAATGAAGGGCAAAGGGGTTGATCAAAGTTTTGAAGTAGTTTCCACACATGAAATGACTGAATAGATACTGACCTCTTTCTGTGTGGAAAGATGTGAGATGTGGTGGAGCATTTTGAAGGGTTGAGAAGGTGTTTTTTCTGTCAGAATAACAGAGCCTGTGATGAAAAGAGTGATGAATGAGATGCTCCCTACTGCAGTTGCTAAAAAAAATTACTGCTATTCAAAAAATAATTGGGTGAATTCAGGATTAATGTGTAATTCACTGAATACTGCTAAAGCAGTCGTTTCTGGTTCAATTTGTCCCTCAGGGACTTTTTATTTTAGATATTTCTGAAGCCAGAATAACAGCTTTATTTGAGGCACAGGGAGCACTCTGGGAAAATAAGAACACATTATTGCCTTGGTCTTTCCTACTTACCATTGACAATTCACTGTGAAATAGACTGGATACTTTGCTAGCCAGCCTGTGATCTTCTTAAATATCTCCTTTTTTTTTTTTTTTTTTTTTTTTTTTTTTTTTTTTTTTTTTTTTTTTTTTTTTTTTTTTTTTTTTTTTTTTTTTNTTTTTTTTTTTTTTTTTTTTTTTTTTTTTTTTTTTTTTTTTTTTTTTTACAAAAGACGCTATGTTAAGTTATCCTTCCTTGTTACATGGAATTGGTGTTTCTGGATGGACCGGTAATTTAACAGTATGAAAATAGAGTAGAACTTTCTTATCTTAGTCAGGCTAATTCATTTTCAGGTAGTCCCAACTGATAAGCTCCAGTTTCTGCTTTTCTACCTATGTTTTGGCTCAGGACATTCTGCTCCCTACTGTTTTTCATTAATGGCATTCTTATAATCACTACCAATAGGAAGTCAAACCGCTTGGGAAGGGTGTGTTGAGAGAATAACATCTTTTCTAGATGTCTAAAAGTMTACAAACTTTTGTTTGTTGATTTTTTTTTTAATATGTAAGGATCATGGTGCTGCATGAGACTGCTATTTTTTGTGCAGGTAACTGGAAAAAAAAAGATAGGGGTTATCACATAAGAAATGGTTCTTAGGTCTTAATAGTACAGAGTTTCTTAGTCACTACCATCCTTCTTTTGATGCTGCAATAACCAAAACAGCATCTGAAGAGTCATGCTTCTACATCTATTAATTTGTTTCCATACTCTAAAAGTTTCGTCACTGGAAGGTCAGTGGTGTCTTTTGGTGAGGTCTCTCTCAAATCCATCAATTTTTTTTTTATATGTGTAACTTCTCATTCCTTTAATTAATTAATAAATTAATTCCTTTAATTTAATCAAGATATGAGCAGCACCTATGTGAATTCGTCTGTGGTTATAAAGAGTTTATTTACTTCTGTAATGCTTTGCTGAATAGCCACATTTTGTTATAATTTAGCTTCTTGGAAGGGTTTTATTTCTGATCCATCTTGAACCTATGTGCCTTAAGCAGATGTATTGCTGTAAATTGGACTGTTGAGATGCAAGGTTTAATTAATGAAAGAGAATGTGTTATTGCTTAGAAGTATCTAAGATAATTAATGGTTTTTTCTTTTATAATTACCGCAGTGTACAGACTATGACCTGGATTATGGAACTGAGTGTTTGCATCTGGCTCTGAAATACTGTAAGACAAATGCCAAACTTGTTGAAGGAACAGCTGACCTATGGAAGGTAAAGACAATAATAATATCTAGTTCGTATATGTAGTTTAAAATTAATAAAATTTATATATTACCTTAAATTTTCAAATGTGTTTTTAATTCTAATTTAGGCTTTTCTATTTCAAATTTCAGAATTGACTTCATCATTGTTGTAGACAGACTTGGGCAGATGTTACTTGAGCTAAGCAATTTTTCTGTAAATAGGAAAAACTACTGGATACTTGAATGACATGAGAATCTGTAAAATAATCTCCAAAACTAAGAATGTTCTTTTGTGATATGACCTTTCTCCTGCTATTTCTATATCTTTTTTCTATTTTTCTCCACTTTTCCTATGAAGACGTTGCTTTTTTTCTGATGCCAAATACCTGGCTATCAACAGTTTGTTTTTAGAGTAGCTCATTGAATTCAGTAACACTGAACTATTTAAGAACTCTTCAAATAATCTTTTAAATATTTTTAAACATCATTTACCTTGTCTAGTAATCTGGCAGATTCCCGATGACTGACAAAGCAGCTGTGTATACAGGTGCCAAAGTATATGTCCCTTCTACATAAAAGTATCACATTTCATTGTTTTGGAAGGTGGGACATTATTCTTTCTTAGTAGCTGTTGTGTCAAGCAATTTTAAAGTATTTTATTTTTTTTTTACTTTATTCATCACCACATTGTAGGATCTGGAAGCAGCTCAAATCATTCCATCTGTCTTTGACAGGAAATTTCTTCCAATGAGACATATTTCTAATAGTGTAACTGTAACTCTTACAAAGAATGGTAATTTCCTGAATTTGCAGTGCAAGTTTCTTGTGCAATTTAACAGCAAAATTTGCATGTACATTGGTTGCATACAGAACTTCTTTTGATATCTTGTTGGGGACATACAGTCTCTCTGAAATAGTATATGGTCTGTTTTCCTATTTAGTCTTCTAAGGGACAGATTATGGATATTTACATTATGTAATTTTTTGTTCTCATTGCAAATCATGGTAATTATATGAAGGGTAGCAAAATACACCAGTAATACTCATGTAGCTTATTATAATGTTCATCTGTTTCTTTGCCATCTGTAGATACTATTGATGCCCAGCAGATCCTGTAGCTAAGAATGACAGAATAATTAAGTAAATAAATTGATGTCATCTGGTTCTACACCTTGCTGAAATTGGGATCAGGTTAGTTAGATTAGGCAGTGCAGGGCCTTGTCCAGMTAACTTTTGAATATCTCCAAGAATGGAGATTTCACAAACTCTCTGGGGAAAACAATTCCAATGCATATCACTCTGTATGGGGATTTTTTTTCATATTATTTCATCAACATTTCCCTTACTGCCTTTTGCACCAGGAAAGGAAGAAAGGCCAACAGAAAGCTCTGCAAAAAAAGTCCAGTTTATTTTTCTATATGGCCAATAATTAAACCTTCCYCACTTTCCATCTCCTGTTCTTTGGGCTGAACAAGCCAAATTCTTTCACACCATCTTAGCAGCCGTCTACTGGTTTCCTCCTGTTCTTCTTTGTGTTATACTGGGGAGCCCAAAATTAAAACCATACTCTGGTGTGTTCTCAAATGCAGGGGAGAAATCCCTCTGTTACCTGTAGCGAGGTCTACTTCCTTACTGACACAGCCCTGTCAGATTCCTTTTCTTCMCTGCTCCACACTGCTGACTCATGCTCAGCTTGTCCTGAACATTTTTCCCTATAAAGCTGCTTTCTGTATTTCAGCATCAGTATGGACTGCTGCTGCCCAGGGTTGTTCTGTCCCAGATGCAGGATGCTGTATATTTGTTATATGCCACAAAGTTTCTCTCAGGTCCTTTCTCCTACYTTTCAGGATCCATTGAAATTATTGTTGGACCCTTGAGCATATTGAATGAATACTTGTTGATTTGTTGCCATCTACTAGTTTTCTGAGAGTACTTCCCCTTTCTCAGGTTGTTAATAAATATATTAGACAGTATTGTCTCCAGTGTCAGGCCCCAAGGAACAGCACTAGTAACCAGTCCCCAGTTTCATTTGGACTTGGAGCTAAAGCTGGAGATAATTTATTTTCTGGGAACAAATTACAAAATTAAAATAATTTGTTGTAGTGAAAACAACCAATTCAAATTACTTCAGTGTTATAAATATTTATGAGTTCTATTTTAAAGGTAGTTRTTATATTTATAGGATATTTGGGATCAGAATGGCAAGAAAGGGAAACAATGACACTATCAACACCACATTTTCAGTTGCTCTGTGTTTGATACCTTGGAAGTAAAATTACCTTAAATTTTCTGGGTCAATATGCTCTTAAAGTGTAAAATCAACCAACAGAATGTATTTGTTGTGCTCTAATATATATGTGTGTGAGTAATATGGATAAAAAATTCAGAATAAGAACATTTTTTAAAAAAACTGAGACAGATTTACAGACTTAAGATAGACAGAGTGAAAAATCCTCACCATTTCTAAAAAGCAATAGATTATTTTGTAATCCTAGAAAAYGATCTCATACGAAAGAGATCTGTCTGATGTTTTAGTATAAGAGAGGGGAAAAGCTTAGTTAAATTAAATGCAATGTATTTTGTGTATGTGTGTGATGATATCTTTATTGTATTTGTTTGGTAAAGAGTTGTTTTTTTGCATACAATATACATTTGTGTAAGTCTGAACTGTTCATCAAGCTAAATAGGTCTGAAGATGACTTTTAAACATTACTTGGAAGTAATTTTGGGGAATAACTTTTAAAAGARCATCTTCCTAGGTAGTAAAAACTTGCAGTGTGACAATTTACAACAAAAGGTGGACAGGAAAATGAACTCGTCTGATGATTTTGAGGCTTTATTAAAGAAGTGAATATAGATTGTTTACTATACAGAAGAGATGTTTAATAAGTAAGAGGACCTATGCTATAAACAGGTCATGTTTTCATGTTCTGTGACTGTGAGGTATTTGTGCTRAGTTTTAATATTTGGCCTAGAGATATTCTGTATTGCACAAACAACATTTTGAAAATCTTGRACCACTGGATGTTCAAGAGGACAAAATGAAAATTAGTACTGTTGCAGAAAAATGAGAATTTGTGTAATTAGGAGCCTCTGAGTTTGATATTGATCAACAAAACAAAAGGGTGCACTGCTACAGGCAAAACTTGATTAATAAAGAGTCAAGGGATTAATGCAATTAATGTCAACCRATATAGAATTTACTTAGTTTGTGAAATTGACTTCAAGACTTTATTACAAGACTATAATCTTGGCTGATAAAGATGGTAGTGCTGATACAATGTACAGCTGGCAGAAGTTAGACTTGTTACTACATGACATCTTAATTAAAWATAGGATGACTGTAATTGTACTAGTTCTCATTAAATAGATGAAAAATTAGATAATTGATGTATTTCAATAGATAATTCTCACCATGTCTCACCAGTTTCTGCAGAAACTGTTATTGTCTCTAAGGTATTTAACAGTTTTCTGATAAAGTTTGCAGACAAAGATTTAAGGATTTGTAAATAAAAATTAACTGATCATAAGTAACCTATTTATAAAGATTGTTTAGCAAACAGTTTAAACAAAAAAGTGTGCTTTTCATTGCAGCCAAATATAAAGAATTGATTTTAGAAGCAAATGAAGTATAACTCATATTTAGTGGATTGTTCTTGAAACGCTGTGACTTTGAATGTGGTATAGGAATCACAGAGGTYAGCAAATTTCCACTGTGTGTGGGCAAAATACCACATGTCAGCCATAGACAGAGAACAAAAATACGAAATTAGAGAAGATATGTTCTAATATTACAAGTGCATCGAGAATGATATGGAAAAATCTGGGCTAAAGCTTTGTGCAATTGTTATAAATAGAGAACATTCAGGGAATTGAGTTTTGCATCTTAGTCAAATTGAAAGATGTGTGGAGAAACCCTCCCTCCTTGACTGGTAAGGCATGGTCATATRTGGTATCTGGAAGGGTTTTTCTGTGAACTATGCAATTTTCACAGAACCTATAGGAGCTTGTATCTGAAATTAGCTTTCAGGATCAAAGATTATGGAAGAAATATATATGAAGCATGTGATATGGTCTTCAATGATTTATTTCCCTAGGAAACAAAGCATTTGCTGATGTCTGTCTTATAGTTTTGGAAGACCTTTTAAAAAGGTTAATTCTTTTTATTTTCCTGTGCTCTTTTCTTGAAGACTGCACAATTTTTTTTAGATCAGAGTGTTTAAAAATACTTTTGCACCTCAAAGAGACTGTAAATGTTAGAATATGTGAGACCATTTCTGACAGACCTTAGTCTTGTTTCTTGAAAGGTTTTGAGATTACAATCTGTTACATTTTGCTGAAAGCTCAGTGTAAATGCCCTCTAGAATCTGGTGAATAGAAAGAAACTTCTCAGCAAAATCAGTCACTCAATTGGTCACTCTGTCCTTAGAGAAAAAAAACAAACAAAAAACAACAAAATCCAGTAAAATTTTATTTAGCGTAAAAGGAACTTAGGATGAAAACAAATATAAATATTTATGAGTCATGTCAATTCAAGCCACTGCTCGTCATTGTGAAGACATTGCTAGAAAAGACTGTTAATGTCTTGAGTAGATGATGAGTTTAGTTTTCTAGTATTTTGTTTGCAAAGCCTATTTTTGGGACTGTCAGCCACCATGAAGGTACAAAGACCTGAAAGGTGTTTCTGCAAGTACCAAGTAAATACTCAGCATCCTATTGTTCATCTAACTTGATCTGATTCATGTCTTCAAAAAGAACTCAATGTTTATTAATTCTCTGAAAGCTTACACATAATCTTGTAGTCTCAGTGACTCCCACTGGTTAATTGGACTCTCATTAACAGTAATAGTCTTGCACTRTGGAAAAATTGCACCTAATTAGTAAAAGCAATAACAAGGTTTCTCCCTGGCTGTCATTTTTATGATCCCAAGTCCTGTTAAAAATTAATCTCCTTTGTAATAAAATAAGAGTAGAATGGWTGTGTAAAAAAATAGATGCATTATCATGTTTTCATGATTTTTCAAAGGATTGAAAAYAGTTTCAAATGAGTTCTAAGCAGGTCTAAGTATCTGGAAAAGGGGTTKTCTCCAGTASTTTCTGCAACCTCTGCTCTMATAAATTGCCAGTGATATTTTACCMGAATTAAGAAATTGACWATCCCCTGTTTAAGGTATTTAAAATGTAAAGAATTGTTTTCAGGGCAATTGTTTTATTGGTTTTACATTCTTYCCCGCTGTGTTAAATCTAATGAGGCTTGTCTGTCCTTTAGGTGACCTACAAGCGGGATCTGTATGCAGCTGAATCGATTATTAAGGGTATGTGTTTGTCCTTGTGAGTGTCGGTTTGCATATTCCTGAATCTAATTAAGAATTTTGTTTGAAATGTCTTTAAGAAAAGTTTAATGATGGATAAAATGTGCTTAGGCAAGTTGTTTTAGCTTGTTTACTGGAATCTTTGTGTTACGCATATATTTATCTTTATTTACTYCTCTTAGAATACAGAACCTCATAAAAAGCTGTGAATATTACAGTCAAACCGATTAATTTTGAAGGGTTTTATAAGGGATAAAAGATTTATTTTTTTCTTTCATTTTCAGGTCAATTCTGAATACATTCCATCTTTCCATTCTACGTAATAGACTGAAAATTAAATATTAACTCTTTAGAGCTCTTCACTGTTTTACATACAGCCAGTTGTTGCCTAAATAGAAATAGATATAGAAATTATATGACATTGAGATATTTCATTAATTTATAAATATTTTTTGAACAACATGTTAACCTCTTTTTTTTGTACTGATAGCAGTGGTTTCATAACAGTTCAGCAGAAAGACTGGAATTAGCCTTTATCTAGGTTGACTCACCCTAAAAACAATGTAGAAAGGAAAAATTCTCAAATACTGTATAATGAGCACACTGATGGTTATTATAAACTGATTGACAGTGACTTAGGGCTCTCTTGCCTGACTCTTTGTTGTGAACTGAGGGAGAAAACCCCAGAAACTGATAAAGAGACCTCCCTTTGGATTAAAAAAGGAGCCATTACAGTCTGGAACTGATCAGCTGGAAGGCAGCTGTGGAGAAAAGGCCCTGGGATTCTTGGTGAACAACAAATTGAACAGGAGCTTGCAATGCGCCTTATGGCAAAGAAGTCCAATAGCTCCCAATTTACCAGCAGGTTGAGGAAGGTGATCCTTCCTCTATGTTCAGCATTGGTGAGGTCACATCTGGAGTGTTGGGTGCAATTTTGGGTTTCCCCATCAGGGGAGATGTGGTCATGTTGAAGAGAGTCATGCAAAGGGCTGTGGCAATGATTAAAGTAGTGGAACATCTATCATATGGGGAGGTGCTGTGAGAGGATGGACTGTTATGTCTGGAGAAGAGAAGGCTCAGAGGGATGTGTAGAAATGGAGGAGGGGCACAGTGACGAAGATGGAGCCAGACTCTTCCTCAGTGGTCAAAAAAATATAAACTTGAAACAAAACTAACTTTTATCCAAATGAATTTCCAGGTTCCCAAGTATACAAGGGCTTTAATAGTCTCAGAGGTCTTTAAAGGAGATTAGTTATTATATTAGTTAAATATATGTGTATGTGTAATGTTATTACATTTTTTGTTTTCCTTAAAGCCTGTACAATCGTTTTCAGCCATTGCTGATAATAAGCTTATATAGTTTGAAGTAAAAATGGTGGTCAATCAGGCTAATTCCTTTACTTATCTAATGCCCCATTGCTTGGCAGGATGCAATATATCTGCTTCAGTAATCACAGTAGTCTTATTATAGGGGTCTCTATGAAAACCTGTACTTTAAGATTATTGAAGTTTTAATTTGCTTCTTTCTGCATTGSATGAGTTCAGGAAGCAGAAACCGCATGTGTTCTTGGCTCCTTATGTGAGCAGTATAATGAGTCCTTCATMGTAAATTGGGACACTGCATAACAGAGTTATCTTACACAATTAATTATCTTTAATGGGGTTTTGAATTGGCACTGTTAGTACTCCAAGACTGCAGCTTRAGAGTTGTGCCTTATCTATTTTGTGCCCTTCAAAAGGCTTGAAATCTCAGATCTTCAGATGGCTACAGCATGAATTATTTTGGTAGTGGACAGTTGAACCATGTAAATTAGTATTAGGCAGGCACTTTATTCACTATTACTTTAYTCACTTTATGCTTAAAGCATATTTAAGGGGAGAATATATTTTTGTCCTTTGGAGCTTCATCCTGATGTACCCTTGTATGGCATCATTTAGTCTTAGGGTTGTTAGTTTTACAGAAGAAATCTTATTAGCAATGTTCTGCTGTATTCTGTGCCTGTAGAAAACCTTCAAGGATAGGTCACCTTAGAGAATGGCAACCGTCCTATAAGCCAAGGCAGGCTCAGTTAGGCCTTTMCTACAAGTTGGGTAATTGACTATATCACATTGTCTGCTTTTCTTCAAAGTTCAGAACCTGCTACRTGGTGCTCTGCCCCAGAATTATGGAATCATAGAATGCCTTGTGTTGCAAAGGACCTTAAAGTTCRTCTAGTTCCAACCCCCTGTCCATTGGCAGGGACACCTTTCACTTGATCAGGTTGCTCAGATCCCCATCCAGTCTGATATTGAACACTTCCAGGGATGGGGCATCCACARTTTCTCTGGGCAACCTGTTCCAGTGCCTCACCACCCTTCACAGTAAAGAATTTCTTTCTGACATCTACTGTAAACCTATTTTCAGTTTGAAGCCATTCCTGCTTGCCCTATCACTACRTGCTCTTGTAAGTGATGCACTCCTAACTTGTCCCTTTTTGTGTCATGCAGACTACCTGAGGAGGAAGCCCTGCATGACTCTCTGAGTGGCAAGATCCCAGCTCTCTGAATGCCACCTTGCATACTGTCAAAGTGCTTTGGAGATGTCCCAGAGGCTGAATGTATGGTCTAGGAGAATGCAGGATACTGAGGGCTCTGATCTCACACTGGCTCCCCACTGCTGTTTCAGTCTTCACAGCTTTCTTTATTATTAAGTTTCCCAGTTTATTGAGCTGGATGGACGTTTTACCACTGGATGAATTCAGTAGTGACAAAGAATTTCTGAGTGTACACATTTAATTTTGTGACTACAATTCCAAATTCCATGCCMTCTGCAGTTTATGTTTATTAGTGGTCAAAACTTCTGGTTTCCTTCATGAATTAAAGAAATTTGAGCTTGCTAAACCTAACTCAGGTGTAAGTGAGAAAAACATACATCCCTACATACATTTTTTTACATTAGGTATTTATATGTGTCCTTTTCATTCTTATTCAAGRCAACACAAAGAAACATTTCAGTGATGTAAATAGACTAATGAGTTATTTTTCTTTTGAGACTGTTTTCTTAAAACATTTATTTTTAGTTTMCTAACTTCCTCAAGTCTCTTTTATAACTGTTTTGTAAAAAGCAAATTTAATGCTTTTCTTGAGTTAAGCAGGTATAAACTTGTAGAGTATGCAGACGAGGTGGCACATGCCTATTTTTAATAGTCTTGAAGTAAGAAAACATTGTCTTACAATAAGGGTGACTCATCTAGAAATGTAGTTAAGATCAAGCTAATACAAAACATCCTAAAAAAGATTCCATTAGGATTACTGCCCTCGAGGTAGATAACTTTGAACTCTAGTTCCAACATGTAAACTTTAAATGGTGCTTCTCAGAAGAAGTTTGTAACCTRCAGTTTGACTCTCCTCCTCCTCCTCCCCCTCGTTTTTCTTTTCTCAAGGGCCTTACTTTATAAATTACTTTTTCACAAGAGCATGCATTTGCAAATTGGATCGCTTGCCCTCACAYTTGGCTGAAGAATTATCTGTTGATATGGATAAAATGGTGATTTTTGCAAGTGCTGAGAAAAATATTGTAATGTCTTCAAAATGTTTATGACTGTTGGGAGCTACCTATTATGACCTGTGTTCTGTGAAGAAACCATGTGACTTGTGATAAAAAAGAAAATTGGGATAAGTCTTGTTTAGAAAAGGACAGAGATCTTATGCTGCATTTTCATGAGCACTCTCATGAAGCAGTGGCTGTTCTCTGCTCTAAGCCAAAGAARTAGACTGACAGGAATCATTACTGTCAAGTGAAAACCCCCACAAAAYCTTTCTTTCTTTCCTGCATGATAATGTTGGTAGGGACAGTGTCAAGTTTGGGTTTTRGTTTTCATAGCTACAGACACATGTGGAATGGGTAAACAAAAATTGTTAGATATTTTTGGCTACCTATRTTATTCAATTAACAATTTCAACTCATTCTGTTGAGCATGAATAAACTAAATGCTTGGCAGTATTTATTTAATTTTTTGTATGTTTACTGTGGTAACCCCTCATAACAAAGATGTTTCTAAAGMTGCCAGGGGAAACCCTACTGAATTTCCAGACCAGTTCAAGCCATTGCTACRTAGAAAATGAAAATGTAATTCTGATTAATTAATTTACTACTTAGAATTCACTGCAAACTTCAAAAGTATTTTCATGAACGGGATGTGCTTCCAAGATAATAAGTAYTGTAATAGCAGACTAAGAATGGTGTGGTACGAGCATGTTTCCAAAAACAAGTGTATRTACATACATTTATGTGCAATTAAGACAAAAAAATTATGTCTGTAGGCCAAAACCTATTTGCCATTCAGATGCATTTTTTTTTCTTATGGTATTAATTCTCAAGGGTAAGATATTTATTATCCTTATTCAAACAAAGTATTATTTTAATTGCTGCTTGTTTGTGGCATGCTCTTCAAGGTAAACTTCTAAGTCTTCCATTAGTGTACACTTAATACATCGTCTTACTATGGTAGTTCCATAAACATGCACATATTTTAATTTATAATTGAGTATGATCCTATGATAAAGACTGTGGCARGTGTTGCTGAATACTAATGTGACCTAAAGCTTTCAGGATATCAAAGGAGGGTGTGGAAAATTGAAAATTAAGTTTTCTGATGGAGAAAAAAATGGTTTAATGGAATAAATTCTGAAATCTTGTAATGAAGAAAACTCCCGATAGAGAAATTCAAGGTTTAAATTTGACAGTGTAAAGTTTTTACTATTTTATTTTATGCAAAAAATATGCTCTGARTGTATGTTAAAAGTGAAGGATGGGATGAAATGTGATGAATGTGAATGGGGAACACTACACCATTATCAGGTACMGCTGGAAAGAAGCTGGCAGTAAATGGGTGTTGTGTATGGAGGAGAGGAAATTTCCAGGGAAATAAAAAGTTTAAATAAGTAGAGGAAGAGGAAGCTAAAACAAGGTAGAGAGTTTGATATATAATGTTATAGTGACAAAAGAAATAAAAAAATCTGGAGCAGATGAAAAGGAAGTTATGGCAGAAAGTAAAGTAGAACTGTGGTTCTTTGTGGGAGGACAAGGGGAAACACAAAAACTGAAACAAGAGAAGTTCCAACTCAATAAAAGGAAAACCTTTCACCCTTGACAGACAACCTGTTCACAAGCAGTGAACAGGTTGCCTGGAGAGATTGTATGCCAGAGCAGTGTATATGCCGGACCAGGGGTTGAATGACCAGACCTGACCTCATGGGTGATCCTGCTTTGAAAGGGAGTTTGAACTAGAGACCTCCTGAGGTCTCTTCCAGCCTTTAATTATCCATCAGTCCAATGGAAMACAAAATGTTTTTAGTTGAGTATTAAAATTCTTTGTGACATGGCCGTGTTGTGGCTTTTCGGAATGACTGTTTCATTCACCCAAACAGAATTCTCAGAACTGGGAATGAAATGCTATACACAGTCATCTTTASTGGCAGGCAGCAAAACTCATGGAATCCCTGGAGTTATGAGCCAGCACTCCAGCTATGTTCACTGGGTTCAGTGTGACTACACTGAGTGATAGAGCTCCATCAGCTTAGCTCAGGTGGGACACAGGCAGTCTTGGGGAGAAAGGCTCCACTCAGTCTTCCTTCCCACAATGCAGAATGGTGCAAACAGTCTAAATTAATGTATAGATCTKTTTTTGAGCACTTGAAGTAGTTTGGATTTAAACGGAAGTTGAGTTTCAAACCTCAACTGGAATAGAACTGATGCTTTACTATGATGATTTTATAAATGATTTCCCCAACTTCCTTTACTCATTTCCTTGATCRTTTAAAAGCATACAGCATCTTTTCAATGCGTGTGTTATCATTACTTTAACGTTCTCCTACTTTGTTAACATATTTCCCCTTATAACATTACTTTCCCACTCCAGATAAAAAATACGATTTTCCACACTCCATTGGATTTTCTCTCTTCTTTATCAAATTCAACCTGCAAATCTTAGTTGCTTTTTTTTTTTTGTAATTGCCTCTCCTTTCTCATTTACATTACAGGAAATTAGAGATCTAAGAGGGCTGGAGAGAGGAGTGAGAGGGATTTTTATAGCTGCAGTCTTTGAGCAGCATTTTGTGGGAATACTTCTGACACTTGCTGTTGATTACAGATTTATTTTTAAAAAGAACTGTCTGAGCCTAAGTTATGGTGCCTTTTTGGATTCCACAGCCTTCTTCCACATGTGGATTTTTGTAATAGCTCCAATCTGACCTTCTTCATTAAATTACTTAGTTCAATGGATTCGGAGTTCTTGAAATCTGATATGCTATTCTGGTTTATTATGTATATCTCTCTTGTAACTGCACTTTGTRTACAGTACTAAATTCAAGTGGCTCTTGATCTGATTTCAATCTACCTACTGGTTTCYTTCTGCTGATAAGAAATTAATTCAATATGGTTTCCCATTTTTTAGACTGTAAAGTTGTTCTGTATCAAGTAGAAGCCAACTGTGATGCATGTTCAGTATACTTTTTTGCCCAGTGAATCTATGGGAAGATAATTTCTCCCACAGTTGTGGTATCTTGAGATTTCCAGTCCTGTGAGAACTGGCCATGCATTTTTTTAGTTGTCACTTCCATCTGGTTGTGATGATTTATAAGCAGATGTTTATTGTTCTCTCTCTTTCTTCCTCCCTCCCCATTCTTGCTAACTTAATATTAAGTCAGTTGTCACCACTATTTTTGTTGGCACTTTATAAATATTGGACATAATAAAGATCCATGATGAAAAAAATAATTTTAATTATCAATTGGGATTTTCAGTGGTTAATTYACTTTTCCTGCTCACAGAAAATGGCTTAAAATTCACAAGTCCCTTTCCAATAATGTTAACTCTACAGCAGCTTTAAAATGAATTTTCAGGTCTTTATGTCTATTTTCTTAAAGAAGAGGAGTTTACAATAGAAAGTGAGATGTTTCTGCACTACTGAAGT
The DNA here is from genome assembly GCF_030028575.1 of Malurus melanocephalus. Classification (NCBI taxonomy): domain Eukaryota; kingdom Metazoa; phylum Chordata; class Aves; order Passeriformes; family Maluridae; genus Malurus; species Malurus melanocephalus. The sequence continues at coordinate 1,342,321 of NW_026623417.1, read as the reverse complement.
AATGCATCTGATTGAACTTACTGTGTGGCATGTAATTATAGAAATAACTTTCCGCATGCAACAAATATGTGTGTTTATATCCAGACTTGTTTGAAGGCCAATTAGCCCATATTTTTATAATTTTTCTTGTCTTTCACTCCTGATTTATTTTGTGGTGGTGTTTGGTATGTTTATGTCCCTGGAGTTTCATTGAAGTCTGCTTTAAACATAGTTAGACTTTACATTTGTGAAATCTCCAGTTGCTTACGGAATGACTACCCCAAAAACACTGGCAGTCTTATGTTTTGTTCTGTGTGTTAATTCATCATCTAAAGGATAAATTTCTGAATTAGAATTGAGAGTTTCAGACTTGAATTTTGATTTGTTGGCTTAAAGAAAGGAAAATGTTCTCTGAATCTAAAAACTGTAGTCAATAACAAGAGAAACGACTCATTTTCTGAAATTCTGGCTTTGTGAAACAGGTCAGGCAATAACTTGGAATTATTGTTCTTGATAACAACAAAATATATTTTCCCCCACCAATWAAAGGAAGTTGCCCATGCCAAGATCTTTGTCACTGACTTTGTGACTCTGCAAATTCTTTGATATTGAGGAGAACAGTTACATCTGCTGTCTCCTTGAATAGTATTATCMATATATTCTTGGGCATTTTTTTTAGTGTATATTGTTTGGAATAGGATTTTTTTTATCTCCTGGGTTTTTTTTTTCTTTTTCCCCCCCTTTATTTACTCAGTATTACTGACACTGCATTTAGTGAACTATTGAAATGATAATAGATAGGAATTTTTCACAGTTTTCTTTATTGTCATCTACTGTCAATGTGGACCTGAAAAAATACCTTTTCATAGATTGAAATGGACTCTGGGGACACAGGGCTTATGTAATGATTTAATGTTGCATGAAGTCATATAAAATATAATTTTAATTTTATACATGAGATGTATGTTGTATAAATTATATAGTTGTATATTAACTGTGCTTTGCAGCCTTTAAATTTACAGCTGTTGAAAAGGTTCTATCAAGAGACAACAATATGTGGTTTGTAGGTATTGTTTAGCAGATTAATWGTTTGGATTAATTTATTTTTGCATGAAATACTAAAGTTTGGGGTTTTTTTATCACAGACAACTTATCACAACAAGTTTGTATTATCACCAATGTGAAGGAAACTCATGCACAAGTAGGTTTTCTCCTTCCTGAGTCTCTGAAAAACCAAATAAAAGTAAGTATAACTCTATGGCTGTCAACTGTATGATTAATTTAATGTTTCTGGTTGCCACTACTCATAAGAAATGGTCTAAATAATGTGAAAACAGAAACTGAGACTTCCTGTGTCACTGTGGTATTTGTGACAAGGGATTAACACCAGGTGTGGAATTTACCGAGAAGGAAGCATCTTCTCTCCAGTTATGCCATAGAGGGGCATCTTACAGATCCACTTAAAATGTCCATATTMGATTAGAGGAGAAATTGAATCCAGACAGCAGAGAGGCAATTTTCTTTAGATTTTATGAATTCAGTAAACCTAAATTGTTACAAATGTGTTACAGAGGAAATGCTTTTGTTACTTTGAAGTCTGACTTAGAGTTTGAACCAATTAAAGAGTAAGGTTTTTTTCTGCAGAGCTGTGACTACGAAATCAAATAAATCAGCCTTTTTGTAGAGCGATAGGGATACATTTCCCTCACAGTGAATGCTCATTGAAGCCTTTGCTTTAGGATATTGATGGATTTTTCTACTGACATTTAACTATCTTTTTCATTATTCTTTCTAACAAAACTACCGTATTTCCATTTTCCCAAAGATGATTAACATTTGGCAATTGTTTACATTTTGACTGGTTTTGGGGTGATTCTTAATTATATCTGAAGTGATGATATCCTATGTTCCTGTTACCCTGGGAAACAGGGAATAGCTGTTTGAAACTGCAGGTTTCCTGATTTGCTTAGTGTTACTTCTGCAATGGTTTTATTGATGTCTGTTGATCTTCTGCATGCTGTGTTAATTATTAGAAGGGTGTTTCTCTACCAACCTGTATTGATGTTTTATGTCTGGAAATGTCTTTTGACATTGCACTTAAAGGGTATTTTGGGAAAGAATTGTATTTACTATGGAATCCTGCTTTATACCTAACATCTACATTTAAAAGTGAAAAAGATTAACACAGTTGAGTAAGATCTTTGCTTGTCTAAATAGCTGTATAATGGGGCAGAAGTATGTTTGCATTTCACTGACACCAGATCCATTGCTATTTCTCTTTTTTATCTCTCTAAACCACTCTGCTACTAGTAGGAGTACATCACTTGCCCATATACCTTTAAACAATGAAATCTGTGAGTTTATTTGTAACCTTACCAATATACAGAATTTCTAACCTTAGAAAGAGTATATGCGCAGGCCTGCATATTYTCGAGTGAAACACGGTAACCTTGTGGGAGAGGGATTTGATTTTGTGCAAAGTAATTATTTTCAGCAATGTAAATGTTTCACACTCAAAACTGGGCCTTTTCGGAGGGGTAATTGGAACGTAATTGATCTAAGGAAGAGACTAAATGGTAGAATACATATAATCTGGGATCAGTATTTTAACATTTTAGATACTTTTGACCATCGAGTTCTTAGTCGCAACCATATTTGCTTTTGAGGTATTTGTTAACTTCTACATATATCCTTACAGAAGAATTAAAAAGAAATGTTATTAGAAGGGTTTCTGAGAGAGGAACTAATAACATGATAACGTTAAAAAACAGGGGGAAAAAAATACCTAAAAACTGAACTAATAAGATAATGAAAATAAAAGTTTTTCTAAAAATATTTTTAAGGCTACAGTTATTGCTTGCAAAATACTTTAACAGTATTTTAATCAGTGTTACTTTAAACAGTATAATTAATGAATGAATGTTTTGTTAAAGCTATCATACTGTGAAAGACATAATTTGAGTCTTTCCTTAAATTTGTTATTTAGCCTTTCTTTTGAAGCAAACAAACCTACATGAGAGCTGAAGGTGTTTTCTTCCGTGAATGGAAATAATKTACTCCTGTTTCTTCAGTGACAAAGTGCTGCTGTCACATGAAATGTAGTTGGCTGGGCGAAGCTATGTGTCATTTTTGTGACTAGATAAATATTCATGAGCAGCATATAAAAATATTTGGTWGATTTCAAATAGAAAAAGAACTAGCATTTCACTAGTAGAAATTCACCAATTTCTTAATGATTACATTGTCCATCTGATGCATTGGTGTGAATTGTGATTTTAAATTCTGATATAATTTAGCAGGTTCCAAATGTCCTGGTGTGAATTTTTGATTTTATGAAAGTGGATGTTGATTTTGTTGAATAAAGTTGGAACTTATGTACAGGGCATCTGATATCTAAAAAAAATTAAAGAAACCATATTTATTATTGCTGTCTTCATGCTCATAAAGTTTGCCATTTCTGCTTCTTGACACTAGCTAAGTATCAGTTGCAAAGACCAGTACTAATTAAGCTAGTCCATATACTCCTTTTTTTAAACATTAAAACATTATGTGGCAATAACTTTCTACCAAGGTGGTTTTTTTAGGTCATTTTTGCTCTCTTATGTAGCTGATAACATTGCTTCATATGAATTTTAATTTTGAAGAACTACTATTGCATAGGATCCTAAATTAATTTTAGTTAATGATAATTTATTGAAGCTTCCASTTCAGCAGCTGTTCTTACATTTCCAATAGAGAAATTCAATTTMATTTTTGGTAGATAATATAGTGGTAAAAAATGCTTAGTGTGCTACTTTATAAAATTATTGATATTGAATCAAAATTCTGATATACTAGAGGAATTTTAAAAGTTCAGTAATGCTTAGGCATCATGTATTGTAATATCTCAAAGAAAAAAATAAAAGTAAGCCTTCTGCCTTGGGCCATGTTCCAAACACCTTCTGAAAAGACTCTGGTTTGCAGTATGCTTGTCTTCATTGAAGTATGTGCAAGGTTGTAAAGGAACAGGGGATTTCGGATTTTACGTCTGCAGAGGTTCAAGCCAGGTGACCCTGGAGTATTGCATTTTCTAAGTATTTTAAAGTAATTTGTACCTTCTGTGMTTTTTTTTTTWAATCTTAMAATATTAAATGTCAGCTATTTGKGGCTATRCTATCAAATTTTCAGCCCAAAATGTTTCTAAAATCTTTAGACCATAAATAYCAACTCTTTGGTTTCAAACCACCTTCCTTTGCAAACAAGTTACCTCCCCTTTATTGCAAAAATAAACAAATACAGCTTTAGGTAACACTGCAAAACATTTTTAAATGTTRTGTTGGGTACTTCTGTTGCATTGTGGATTAAGTGGCATTTTAGGGGAATACAGCAATGTGTTTATTCTGTCACTTGCTATATATTTTGGGTAGAAATAAAGCTCAATTTTACAGTGAAACAGAGGGATTTGCTGATTTAATGGRAGCAACATGAAGATTCTTTTTTCCTGAATTTCAAGATTTTTTATTTGCTGCAAAGTTTTATCTTCTCTTAGGGARCAAATTCCCCCTCTGCTGCTTGGTTTACTGTTTTACTTAAGGCAATTCCAAAGCTGATAATATCTTTTTATTTTAATTGGGATAAGACATTTTCTTAGCTTGTGTTAAAGGTTGCAAAATAAATACATCTGTGCTTAAGAAAATATTTAAAAATATTTTTCAGGAAATTATTCTAAGGAGAAGCTCTAGGCGAGTCTTGTAGTCCTGTCCTCTACAGAATTCTGGAATACCAGTGCACCTGGTTTTTCATGCATAGTTCTTTTATTTTTAGCTTTATGAAGACAAAATGTAYATATTTGAGTATTACAGAGTTTTTYTCAGAATTAGATGYKTGAARTCCTTGGATCRTTTTGATTCTATGAGCAGGGTTTTTGTCCCTGGAAACAGTTGAACATCCTAAYCCGGGCAGCAACGCTCAGGTCTGATGCTTCCAGGGCTCTTTCTGGAATGGCTTCCCTGAGCATTCAGCTTCAACATATGTTGGGGTCTATGCTTCACTTTTGAGTGCCCCAAAATTCTGAGCAATTTTCAGTCTTGTAGTGGAAATAATTGATGGTTTTAAATCATTTGAATGAACAAACTCTGCCACAGTAGTGGAAGCTTTAGCAGATAGTTAAGGCTGAAATAGAATTTCTGACTTATTTTTTTTCTTTTTTTGTCTAATCAGGTTGAAGTTATTTCAATACCTCTAGGCAAAACTGATAGCCATCTGCAAAACATCATTCCAGCACAGTGCTACAATTTTGTTTGTGTAAATGTAAGTAGTGAGAATGCATGCTTTTTATTTTGTACTTAAAACTTATTAGTAATGGGAAATAATAATTAAATATTTGAGTAATAAGTTGTTTGTTAATTTTGTCCTCATGTTCTGTGTTCATTCCAATGTTTAATTTCTGATGTGCGCTTAACTAGATCTTTGAAGTACTGGTCTGTTCATTCTCCTTTGGTTTCACRCTTCTGTCACTGTTATTAATCAGCCATGAATTCTTGAACAAGAGGCAAAAAACTGGAAGTAGTTCAAAATTTCCTTTCATAGATGTTATATTGAAGTGAATTATTTTAAGGGGAGGCCTGTCATACATGTAGTCATCAAGCTGTGTATTCATTGCTACCACAGTCTAACTTAGTCTTTCCCATTCGGGACAGGTGCATGCCATGTGATCTATATTTGGGTCCTTGTAGGGAAACAAGTTGATTTAAGATGAACCATATCTGAGACCAATCAAGACCCTTAATCTTGTTTGTTTGGYTGGTTTTAAAGTATATGTATATAAGGGGTAATATTATTAATCTCATTCTTTTTCAGGCATCTATAATTTTACCAGACAATACCATCACTAATATATTAAAACCAACCAAACCCCCCCAAAACCAAAAAAGTGATGTATCTTCTTTTTTTTTTTGTAAATAACAGATCTTTCGGTTCCATTTTTATGAAAGAATTGTTGCGTTCAGTAATTCTAAACATTTATTTTAATTTAGGATAAAAGGTGTGCCATTCAGGAAACCCAGGAACTAGTGGATGTATTGGAAAAGTCAAATATTCCTCTCTTATATCCAGTTGYCCTTATTTCGGTAGGTGACTCCTGTAAATTACTGTAGAAAGCATCTCATTAAATACTTAAAAATAATATTTAATATAAATATAAGTAATATTTAATATCAATATTTTWAAAGTTAGACTAGATTTAAACTGCTGCTAACTCAGAATAAAATTGTAAAATTCAAACTGTAAATTGGTCTCTACAGAAACTAATTTKCACTTCAACAAATGTACTGCATCCTGTCAGGAACAAAACTGACACTAACAAATGACAGTTTATTATTTATAAGTTATGTATTTCTGTGAAAGGTTCATTGTGGCTGGCTGGTTGTATTGAACTCTTAACTCCTGCCTCATTATGGTGCTCCATCTTTGCTGGGGATGCTGCAAATCATATGCTGTGCTTGAATGCTCAGTTGAAACAGAATTAAGTGGCTTTATTTTCTTTTCTATGCATGTGTGATGTCTRTGTAGCTTTTGATACAGGCCAGAATGCCACTGGCCTTCTTGGCCCCCTGGACACAAGTTGGCTCATGTTCAGCCACTGTCAACCAGCACCSCCAGGTGCTTTTCCACTGGGAAGCTTTCCWGCCACTCCACCCCAKCCTGGGGTGCTGAGCACRKTTGCTGTGACCCAAGGGCAGAACCTGGCACTTTTCCWTGTTGAACCTTGTAACATTGKCCTCAGCCCATGTTTCCAGCCTGTCCAGATCCCTCTAGAGGGAAATTTGACTACTGTATTTGGACAAAAGGGAAGATTATTGTTACAGGAGAAATRGGAAGCTCAGAGGTAAACTTCAGGCAGTTATTTGTTTGCATCAAGCCAGAAWCCTCTCCAATTATGCTATAACCAGACATAGTGTATTCTTAAACAGCCATTACTCTACTGAGCAATTMATTTTCATTTTTGTAGATGATATGAATGGATTTGATTTTTATGTTGTTGCTTTGCTTAGGGTTAGAAAGAAAGGAATTTTAACACTTCAGCTCTGTAGTTGAAATTCTTTCCATTTCAGTACCAAAGTAAGTTTAAGAAATTCTTTTTTCTAAAGCTGTCAATGATGTTAGTGGTAAAGAGGAGCTAGGTTAAGTTCTTKAAAAAAGAATAGGTTTTATAATTTCTTATAAATAGCTGTAAATGAGCAGTACTTTRCCTTGTTTTGGGTAGAAAATAACAAAATAATGAGTGTGTGTGAAAATTAATCTGCTTGTGTAGTAGAAGCTAATAGCTTTGCTTCTGGTGAGTATGCATTTTGACAATAAACAGCATTTTAAAAAAGTGTTGTAAGGGAAAATGAATGAGGACGTATTTTCTGTCAGTATAAGTGAAACATAAAGTACAGGGAATTTGAAATAATTTTCCCAAGCACTGGTCTCTGGGGTGATCTCTATACCCCTACCTCTGTGTAGTGGTCACGGATAAGTTTTATGTGATGGAATCATTCAGCCACAAAAAAAATTTTTCTTTCTTTTAGGGATAAAGGTATTTCTGCTGTTAATCGATGCTGAAACTTTATATGTACAAATCATCATYCTTAATTTTGATTCCTACAGCTTTGTAAGGTAAATTGATTAAACTGTGGAACACATAAGCCTTGKGAAAGGGTTGARCTGGAACYTAAGTCCCTTGAAATACCAGYTATAGAATCACAGAAYATTCTSAGTTGGAAGGGACCCACAAGGATCATTGGGTACAACTCTTGGCTCTGCACAAGATACCCAAGAGAGAATTCATAGGATCATAGAATGTGCCAAATTGGAAGGGACCTATCARAATCATCWAGTCCRACTCCTCATCCTGYACAGGACACCTCAAGAATCACAACATATGCTTGAGAGCATTGYYCAAATGCTTCTTGAGCTCAGTTCAGGTTCTGTAAGACCTGCCATGTTTGTGCAGCATCTCTGATGGAAATGAGACTTGCCTTTCCCTGCCCAAGAGCTCAGGATATCTCTGCCTTCATTTGGGGTGGTTTCTGCTTTTTAAACTTGAAGTATTATCTTGAAGTAAACTTGAAGTATTATTAATCCAGTTTAGGCAACTAATATGCTATACTGAAAGGATAGTAGATTTCCAATTAAACTTTGAAGAATGTTGTATGTTTTATAATTTAATCTAATACTTTTTAGATGCATTACCTATTCTGGTACATTGGTTTCATTTTGCTTTGAAATGTATAAGTAGTGGAATTCAATAGTGATAGAAGCTATCTAAGAAAAACCTTTGTTAGTCTGGTTTTTTTATGTGTGCCTCACACTTAAAAATGAGATATGAGAAAACATAAGTCTAGAATGGCACGCTGTGGAAAAGGTGGGTTTTGTTTTTTCCTTATTTGTTCTTTTGCAGGTGCACTTGGATATTTCAGAAAGTAGTTCTTTCAGCATTGGGGTGGAAGACTTAACCTCAATCAAGAAATTTGCAAGAGAAACTAAAAAGAAAAACATTTTGGTTTATGGTCTCCTTATCCAGTGTAAGGTATGTAATTATCTTTCTGTGTGCAAATCATCTTCTTTTGCAATTTATATGATTAATGATAGAATCTTCATTTAAAATAAAATCAAAGGGAAATAAATATGACATGAAAAGGATTTTTTGGAAAGATTCTTGCCTGTTCTTGTTCAAAATTCAGACAAGCCTGTAGTTATAGACAAAAATGTAAGTGGTTTGATTAGGGAGGAATAAATTGTTACATTTTTTAGAAGTGCATGAAAACATCAGGATCCTCTTTGCTTTTCTGCTTGGTGATTTGTTTTTTTCAGCATTAAAAAAGGAGAAAAGTAGTGAAAGCACATTCAGTCAGTTGTTCTGCAGTATTTTATGTCCCTCATCGAAACAGTGTTTGGTACTCAGGTGACAGGAAGGGCATGGCATATAGGTGTTGAAACAATGTCTGTAATAGCAGCAATTTGCCTCAGCTGGAGGCAAAAAAAAAGTTAACACTCCTTTAGAGTTAGTATGCACYTTGTACTCACAAAAGCTATTTCAAAATAAACCATTTTGCCTGGAAAACATGTCCTGTCAACCAGAAGAGTGGGCTGCCTTGCCTCTAGTGCTGATATAGTTTTGCAGCTTCCWCATCAGTCAACAGTGAAGGAAGAAATAAATTAGATATTCAATGGAAATTTTAATAAATAAGACTAACTGTAGTCTTAACTGACTTTTTAGGTCAAATTAAATGTTTGGCTTTATATATAATTGATTAAATGTGGCTTAAATTTTATTTCTTTGGCTGGTATACTAAGCACTTGATTTTTTCTGTCAAATTCTATTGTTTTATTAAGAATTGTAAATACCAATACCTATCAGTTTATGTTTTTATAGACTTTTTGCCAACAGAATACCAATATTGCTATTATATGACATTAGCTTGTCTCTTATTTGTGAAACATTGAAAGACATACAGCTGTGTTCAGTTTTCCTTCTGGTACTATCAAATCTCATCTTTTCCCTGGGTAAACTCTAACAGTCACTTTATTATGGTAAAAAGTAACTCTTCAAATATTACTTAGTCTAACTACAGTTTTTTTTCCTCTTAGGCTTCATAGTATATGTATATATATATATATATATATGTGTGTGTATATATATATATATATATATATATATATATGATTTTATATGTGAACAAATCAAATAGGCGTATGTGGATAACAACAGTGAGTAAAGCTGACTGGAAGAAGGGAAAACATTTTATAATCTTCAGTGGATTTTGATGAGCATGGCACCAACACATTTTAATACTAAGAGGCATGTGTAAGAGCAGTATGAGGTCTGGGTGGGGATTCTTGATCTGTGGTGGTAAGAGAATTGCAACAGACTGCTGCCTCCATTTTTGAAAATAAAAAGCTAGAATCATTGTGAAAGATCACTGCAGGCAGAGTAATCAATTATATAGCATGGAAAAAGTCTTTAAAACACTTTGCCAAATAAGTAAACTATCTCTAGCTGTCTTGTTTTACAATGGCTTTAAAACATGTCCCTGCTCACAAAGACAAGGATGTAGTCTTGGGTTCCTGCTTGTCAGTATTTTGATAGATAATGAAAGAATAGGTTATACAGATAGTTTGTATATATGTGATGTATGTATCAAGTTTACTTTTGGCTGCAGATCTGTATAGACCATAATTGTCGCTAGGTGAAGACCTATGAAAGACTTGATGTATGAACCTAGAAATTACATACCTCAAAAGTTATTGCTGGTCTGGGTGGGACTGAGAGACTGTGAGCAAAACAATTTGTTACATGAAAAGACATCTTTTAAACAGTTTTTTTTTTTTTATCTTAAATCCAGAGTATGACTTGTGAGTCACCAAGGTATTTTACTTCTAGTACAGACCATTAATAGCTGAATCTGTAGGTGAATTCCATGCTTGAGGATGGAAGTTCATATTGATATGATGGGGAGTCCAAAAGAAATAGAAGCACAAAAATCACCTGTGTTAGAGCAAGATAGGCTATTATTGTCACTAGATGCCTTCTAGAAGTCCCAGAAAGTTGTAGTTTATTTCAAGAAAAGAGTGATGACAGGTKACTTTGTGGAGCTTTCCTCTAGCTGACAGTTAATATAATCACTACCAGACATACACAGTTGATAGATGCACTTTTATTAATAAAAAATATAGGGATAAAATGTAGGTGATGAGAACTTTATTGAGACACATGGTCATAGTAATGTTAATGTGAAATTATGTTTCATTTAGAAGGTTTATATGATTAAGRGTGTGATGATATGCTGATATAAAAGAATATGGGGGCAGTCTGTCAGATTTAGCATTAGAAAAGCAAATTTGTTGAAATAATTTTTTTTAAATATAACTTTTTTTAATGTTTTGGAAATGGAACTTAAATGCTTTTGGAACCAAGGAGTTCAGTTTTGATGGTGTTGAAGGAGCTGTGAAACCCTAAGAAAAAGTATGAGTCTTTATTTTCACTTAAATGCAGTGTTTGTTTGGTATTAAGAAAAAGACATCAAGTATTTTTATGACTGATACACCAAGAAGCTAATCAGGAGAATTAAAGGAAAAAGCTTTAATGTGCTGCATAAACGACCTGCATTTTATCTTTCATTTGCTCAAAACAAGTGCATGTTTACCATTGATATCATCTAATTATTTCTTTTGTAAACATCATGCATAGAATATCACATTACTGGTACTGACACAAATTGGATCCACTTCATAAAACCTCTAGTTTGCATCCTGAAAATATTGTTAATTTAAATCTCACTTATGATGATTTTTTTTTTCTTTTCTAAAACAGTTCTGCAATGTTARACATGGTTTACACATTCAAAATACAAAGGGGAGAAGACTATTCAACATCCAGAGTCTGAACTGATGGAATTAGTTTTTGAGGGTTTTTCAGATAATTTGAAAGAAATAGCTGATAAGCAAGGTGAATTAAAAACAGGGAGAAAGGTCCATTGTTTTAATGGAAGGTGTTACTGGCATGTGTTGATAACAATATTAATAAAATTCCAACTGCTTTAATTTAATGAGAAGTTCACCTTGGAAAAAACAATGGCTGGTATGGCATTATTATATAGTAGAATAAGAATCTTGGTTTTAGCAATAATCTAGTAGGAGAAAGCAGATCTGGAATATTAGGAGGAAAAACCTATAAAAAGAAGACAAGTTATTGCTAAAGAAACAAAGTTTTACTTAAAAGGAGTCTAAAGAACTGCTAAAACCCCAAAGAACATGAAAGCTAATGTCAAACCATTGCATCCATGTGGGGCTGGAAATGTGTTAAAAGCCTTGATTYGTATCATTGGAGTCAGAAGATTTGGGAGGACAGGTCAAAGTAATTTGTTGTTCCATGTTCTGAGCAATGGAATAATATTGAACTTGGGCTTTGATCTCTCACACACATACATTAATATCTTTAAATATATTCTAGGTAGTTAATGGGTGTATGCTTGAATATGACAATAATATTTGAAAAAATACTTTTTTCTCTATTTGTTGCTCTTCCCCCTTTTAAAATAATAATAATAGTAATAATAATAATAGTAATAATAGTAATAGTAATAATAATAATAATAATAGTAGAAATTTTGTCTTATGACTGAATTGTAGAAAATAATCAGCACACATGAAAAGAAAATATAAGCAGCATTTCCTAGCATGAGAGTTCAAATTCAGCAGCTTGTAAAGATTACAGGAATAAATTMTTGGTTTGTAGGTTTCAGTAGTAACTCTGTTACTTTTCACAGGAATAGTAATCATCCAAAATAAAGCACATTTGGATGGCTATAGGAAGCCACAGAAAGCTTTAAAATAAGAAAGTAACCTTAATATATCTTGATTATTGAACTGTATTAATTAAAAATAATCCTACTTCAGAGAAGCACTGACAGAATGTTGTGTCAGAGCAGCAGGTATGTGCTAAGGCTTTCCTAGGGTAAGGTGAGCCCAAAWACTTTTGCCTCTGAACCTTCTATTTGGTAAAGATAAACTGTTCACTGGCAGTCAGAAAAATCATAGTACATACGCTAAAAAGACACAAATGATGCAATTGTTATGAAGCTGCCTGAAACTAAAAGGAAACCATTTTCTTGTGCAAACATTCTGGACACTTATTGTAGCCCTAAAGATTTTTTGAAGACAAGAGGCCCGTCTGCAATGTCTTGCAGATAGCTCAAGAAATACTTAGTGTGCTAGAAGTGTTTTATGTGTGACTTGGTAAACCCCAAAGGTAAACATTTATGATTTCTTTTTCATCAAAGATCCCTTAAAATAGTATTATGGGTAAACATTTAGGCAGTGTTTCTCAAAAGAGGAAACACACCCCTCAGTGGGATTATCCACWAAGTAGAAGGTGGTTTGGCAACCAGTAGTAAAATAATGAGCCTGCAGGGCAAATGAWGTAAAATCACAAAATAAAACTTTGGAAACTCATTAAAAACAAATAGATTCTGCCCTACATGACCCCTGTGCTTCTTAATTCATTTAATTATCAGCATAGAATTGGTCAAATGATTGCAATCTGATTAAAATGATTGGRATGCTGCCTGGAGATCTCTCTTTTCTCAAGATGGCATTTATTTCAGTTGCAATGACATAGTAGATTGTCATGAATCTGGAAACCTACATTTATTCCTAGAAATCTTTAAGGCCAAGTAATTACTGTTTAGTATTTTCAAGAAACAGAAAATGAGCTTTTAAGTATCATGATCCTATGGACTATTCACTATTTTGTCAAAGAAAATTGTGCAAATTTTGTGATGAGCCAGTGTCATCTTGTTTCCCCAGAGTTTGGGATAAAGAGGGAAACCAAATTCATTTGAAACTTTCTATATGGGTAATCTTATAGAAATCATCATCTGTAGGTTTCTTAATACAAACTCAGTCATTCACCAGTAAAACCAGACATTGATATCTATGGAAGCTTGACACATTTTTATTCTTAATTATTAGTACTATCTACAATCAGTCATGAATGCATATTTTGCAATAAGTAGAACTGGTGTGATGAAGAAGATTTACAAACATGGATTTTTAAAATACAACTACAATAACTACAGGAACTGAAAATAGCACAGTTTTAAAATACAAATTTAGTCATGCTGTTTGTTAGCATATTTCTATAACTTTTATGTAGTAGTAACAAAATTGTTTGAAAGCTCTTCTAATATTTCTGTCAATGAAACATTTRTATTACTTAACTACAGAAAATCAGTTCTAAATTTAATATTTGAAAGACAGAAAGCTGAGTACTTCCAGAGAAAAACCTTGATGTGTGAATATTTTTTTTAGACTATGCAATATATACAGAAACARTAAACAAGCTAGGTGGCTTTGTATTTTGAACTGAAATCTATTTGCTCAAACTAGCCTTTTGCATATGTTTTGTACCACTCAGAGGATGTCAAGAAATTAAAAAAAAAACCAAAAAAAACATCTCTGGAGCATTAGTCAATTAAGAAATGTATTAGTTAAAATTTAATCAAAATGTTGGTTAAGTTTTGGGATTGGAGTCAGAAAAGGTCATAAACACGGAACCTTGCAACCTCACTTTTGCTTGCAACACTGGTGCATCCCATTGTTGGAAGCACAGCTGCTTGGCTGTGCTGCTGCTCGTTTTAGTAGAAATCTTGAAGCTTGATACTGGATAATATGGATCAACAAATTGGGATTGCTATTCTTTTATTTCAGAGTTTTATTGTGTCTACCTTGAATGCATGCAGACATACTCTTGTATTTTCTTGTTCATTTTCTCTTGCTACCTTTCTTTCTCTGCTGTTCTCTCTTTTGCCTTTCCATGTTTCCCCTCAAGTCTTCCTCCTTCTTGTAGCCAAAACAGGTAACAAACTATTGGATTTCTTACAGAATTGCAACTCTTCTAAGAGCGCTCAAATGGAGTGTTTCCACAAACTAATTTCTAAGTGCAGTACCAAATTCCCAGTCTGAGGAAGATGGGCTTTYAAGAAAAATAATTGGTAACCTTTCGGGCTTTCATTAAACAACTGTGTAGGTTTTTATTAGAGAAAGGTCAGAAAGTTGCTCAATTTGTCTCTGCTATTATAAGCTCTAAGAGTTTAACAAGCTGCACAGAAACTATGAGGTTAATATTTTATGCCTTTTACACATGACCTTTTTAGACTTGTTTCAGCTATTGAACTTATAATTGGAGAAACCAGAGTTCTTCCATCAACTTGTCAGCCAAAATGATTAAGGCATGTAGACATATCTCAAAAGCTGTGACTTCATAAAATGGCCTTTAAACATCCTTGCTCTTATACCTCATTTCAGCCATTCTGACAATATTAGTCAATAARGGTTGCCAGTTGTTTCTTTTGTGGCTATTTTAATTGTATTACTCTAAAATAGCATCATAGGATGGACTGGATTTTTGGGGAACAGGTGGATATAAGGTGAAATACCAAACCCTCTGGAGGTAAGGAAAACATGTAATATAGCAACTTGGAAAAGCATGTTGGTATTAATTATTCTGGGTACTTTATTGTGATAGGAAATAAACATTGAATTGGAACCATTTGCAAAAACAA
Source organism: Malurus melanocephalus (assembly GCF_030028575.1). NCBI lineage: Eukaryota > Metazoa > Chordata > Aves > Passeriformes > Maluridae > Malurus > Malurus melanocephalus. The sequence continues at coordinate 1,327,256 of NW_026623417.1, read as the reverse complement.
ATACTATGAGCATCAAATCTGAGTTTCATCTTCAAATCTGATAGTATGAATTATTCTGATTTCTATTTCTTATTAAATCTTTGATGTTGACCTGCTATCTCTTAAYGAAAACATAAACATTTAAGATGAAAGGATTTTGACACAAAATTTTGTTTGCAAACAAATGGCTTTTAACTTTTTTTCCCCCACTGCTAGCTTGCCTGACAGAAACCTCTGAAGTCCATTGCATCTGTTTAAGGACAGTTGCATGTTTGAGTTGTTAGTGCTGCAATTCTTGACTTAAAGCAATTTTGGTGCCATTTTGCTGTCTAAGTTGGGCATCAAAAATCAGTTTTCTCACTTGGCTTCCATGCTGTCTGCCAGAGACATCATTTAGCAGGTAATTAAAATACCTATAATTCAGAATACATTTGTTTTTTCTGGCTTAGCTCTGATTATGTAAAACAACAATAACGAAGCTTACTAGAATTGTTCTCTGTGCTTAAGAGGCATTTTGAAAATATTAACAGCTTACTGTTGTGTTGGTTTTCTAATGAGCTTTTGTATTTTGAGTGAAGTTTTCAAATWAAAAATATGGCTGAAATTTTTCAGATAACTTTTTCCAGTCTCAATGYGAAGTTTAGTTTTATAGTGAAAGTATGCAAAGATTGTAGCAACTTTCATCACTGTATTGGACCAAAAGAACTTAGGAAGTTCTTCAGCCATTTAAACACAAAAAGAAATTCCCTTCAAGCTGTACACTGCGCTGATGTAACCATTCTATGGCTTTTGCTGCAGTCCTTGTGGTGTGATAATTCCTAAAATTTGCATGGTAGAGGCAGTGATCATCRAATCTATATTGGGAGTAATAATTTCCTCTTTCATCCTCTCCTGCTATATACTAGCAGAAGTCAAATAATCCAGCCTCAGGCTAACTTTGRGGGATTTCTTTAGAAGGGCTGGAAGAGCTGTGGTTGGGGTTTCTGTACATATTTGAGATACTAAGCCCCAAATCTTATTTGTTGCTTATGCCTGATTGTTCAATTSAAGTCATCCATTATAGATCATAGGCAGTGCTGAAGGATATAAAAATAATATGTGATATTACACTTCATGGCAAAGGCTCTATAATGTCAAGAATGAAAAATGACCTTTTTTCCCCAGCYTGTGCAAAGTCATCAGGTCCCAGTGATACCCTGTCTAACCTAGYAGCTCCTTTGAGCACCTGAACCTTTTTCAGATTTGTACAACTATGTCACTCTTTTCCTCTGGAAGTGTCTGTCTTGATACATCTCAGGATGTATCCCATTGGGTTTCTCTGCAGTGGGATTTATTATGCTGCAATATGTCGCCATCATGGCCATAATGGACCAGATCAGAAGTTTATCTAGTTCATTGTCTTGTGTCCAATAGTAGCTGTAAGGAAATGCCTAAGAGTGAATCAGATCAGGGCAAGCATATATGGCACCCCTAAATTTTCTCCTTATACTCAGTAATTGTTAAGTATTTCCTGAGCCAGAGATGTTTTCTATGGAAGTATTAGCCCTGATGTATTATTGTTCCATACTCTTGTCTTCTGAGATCCGTGTAAACTTTTAGCCTCCACTGCATCTCCTAATGAACAACCAGATAGACTGGAAAAAAAAAGAAAGAGAGGTGGTGCTTCACAAAGTGGTGTCCTAAGGACAAGCRCTTGCTTCTGGTCTGCTGAGCTCTCATAATTTAAAATTTGAAATACAGATGAATTGTTTTACATTCACTTGCATGCAACTTGATTTATCATTTTATTGTCTAGCTACTCAGTTTATAATGATCTTCCTGCATTTCATGCCAGTCAACTGCTACCTRATGAATGGCTTATCATAAGCAAACTCATAGTATTACTTACTATTTTTTTTCCAATTGTTTATGAATATGTTGAGCAACATATATGTTATGAAAAATCCCACCTGAACCATATGGGTTCTGTTCTGAGGACTGAGCATTTACTCCTATGCACTCATTGCTGTCTTTTGAGCAAAGACCTGGCAGGTCTGTCTTATGTCCTGGCACCTTATTTTTCTTAAAAACCTTTGGGAAGGAATTTTGTTGAACGTCTTGGAAATTCCAGTTAATTCAATCAGATRTCACCCCCTCCTTTGAGAAATCCAGTAAGAATGCACATTCAAACCTAAAACAAAGACATGTTCACTTTACCATCTTCTTAACTTGCTCTTCTCTATTAYTATTGAGTATTTAATTGTTAAATTGTCTGATACAGAAATATGGCTTTCTACTCTGTAGTTCCTATTCTGKAGTTTCCATTTCTGTAGGATTTTCTTGTTTTAAATTGGAAATTATTACATGCTGTTCTGCCTATTAAGGCTATTTTTAAACTAGAGGTAATGCACATCACTAGGAACTGAGCTGTTGGGTGAATGCTATGTAGTCCTGAGGATGTATCACATTCCTCTCCTTAATTTCTTCCATACCTCTGTGGCAACTGCCATTTTACAAGTTATTTGTCCATTAACAMAGGGGCAATACAGCATGTGAATTTCCCCACACCAGCTCAAAGAATTAATGTAGTTTCTTTGCAATCACAAAGTCTTACCTGAGTGCTCCCTGTACATGTTGATCATGAGTTGGCCCTGCAGAATCTCTAGCAAACTTCTGCTTCTGATATGTATGAGGAAGGATTTATTGTTGGTTCTGATTATTTTTCTATTTGTTCCTCTTTTTTTTTTCTTTTAAATTATATATACTGTGCCAAAATGTACCAGCCCCTATTCTTTCTATCTGAGCATGTCTCCATATTTTCTTATAACCTCCCTTGTCCTGCAGTTCAACCATACCACTCTGCCCTTTCTTGAGTCATTCCCCTCAGTTCTGCCAGGCAGCATCCTTTGCCTTTGTGCTTTCAATTCCGTCACCCATAGGAGCTTCCATATTTCCTGTGGGGATTCAATACTCTTAGCTGCTCATTTGCCTTCTTTATAACAAGTTTCCACAATTTTTCATTACATAGTTTTAATTTTGTCCCTTTTTTATTTTATATTCAGCACATGTAAATCCAGTCTCTGTTCCTTAGCTTTGATCCATTCTCTGATGGATCTGTATCCTAATTTTAAAATACAATACAAAACATGGTTTCTTCTTGTGTTAGTTTGATTTCTCTACTCTCTCTTCCTCATCCACTCATCTGCAATTTTTTCTATCTTTTTCCCTTAGTCTGCAGTGTTATCCTCTTCATTTTTGGCTTTTGATTCTAGCTTTTCCAGAGGCCTCGGTCTTGTCTCTTCCTTCAGGTCTTGATGCACTCATTCTTATTCTCGCTTCTGTTTATTGTAAYGGGAAACAAACTATCCAGTTCTGTTTCTCTTCTATTATCTATTTTCTTTTTCTGTTTTGTCTTTACTGTCCTGTTCTTCTGTGGAACTCCCTGCTCCTTTTGTGGCCCATCACTTGAATTTGTTATACAGAAGATGTTTGCAAATTTTGTCTTGTTTGGACAGGCTTTTTTCTTCTTTCTTCAGCCACAGCATCATGTTATAGCTAAGCCTTCCCTTCTGAGATTTCTAGCACAACATATTTCATACYGACTATCTTTCAGCTCCAGTGTGTGGGGCTTTTTGCTGTGTGACAAGTGTTTTCATCTCCTGTATCACAGAATYATAGTTTTGGTTGGAAGGGTCYTTTAAAGGTCACWTAGTCCAACCCCTCTGCAATGAGCCTGGACATATTCCACTRAATCAGGCTGCTCAGACCCTAGTCCAGCCTAACCTTGAATGTTTCCGGGGATGAGGCATCTACCTCCTCTCTGTGACAGTGTCTCAACATTGTCATTGCAAAAATACTTCTTCCTTATAGCTAATCTAAACCTACCCTTCTTTTAGTTTAAAACCAGTACCTCTTGTCTTACAGGTCAGGCCCTACTAAATAGTTTATCCTCATCTTTCTTATAAGCCCCCTTTAGATACTATAAGGCTGCTTTAAGGTCTCCCAGGAGTCTTCCCTTTTGGGAAGATGGAACAATCCCAGCTCTCTCCAAGCTTCCCTCATAGGAGAGGTGCTCCATCCCTCCAATCACATTCTGTATATCTCAGTCTTTATGGAGATATGATGGAAGAACATTCTCATGTCTGGGAACAGTTCCTAACATGTGCTTGTGCCCTTGTCAGCCATGGGCTCTCCTTAGCCACTTGCCTCATTTAACTTCCTGCTGAAAGCAGCATCTCATCCARGCAAGAGACAGGCAAAGAAACTCACCTACAGACAATAAGTACCTGTTGTTTCTCTTCATTAATAATAAGGCCAGAATAATCATTGTGCATTCTGCTGCTTGCTTGTGGTTGCTGAGGGCTATTTATAATTTAACATTCAAAGGTAACCAGAGCAAATCTTGTGGCAACTTCRTCTCACTAATGTTAAGTTTCTAAACATTTCAGCTGGCTTTCATCTAAATATATCTTGRAACATCTGAATATGAAAATATGTTCATATCTCAAGACTATGAGATGCAGAGCATTTGAAGTTAAATTAAACTGTTCTCTTAAGACATGGGAATGCATGGATTGAGGCTTAACGGAAGGCAGAGAAAGACATGTTGATCATAAAAAACCTCCACTGGGTAGTGATTTCATRTGAATTTTGTTGTGAAGTATTTCCTGGRAGTTATTTTCCAATCTAATGCATGGATTGAATAAAAATGGWAAATGACGCCGTTATAGATTTTCCAGCATTTTCAGTCTGAACTCATTAAATTTGATTTTAGAACATTCTTTGAGGAGTTGCTTTCCTAAGCCAATTTTTATTCATCCTCCTAACTAATATTTTAACTATATTCCAAGCCTTACAGTGTACTTTCTCACCAGCTCAGAGGTCATACTTTCTATTGAGCATCAGGGCTCATTACTTCACAATGTACTTATATAAATSTGCTTGATTTATAACTGTTTTGATCTTTGAAGTTTCTACCAAGCAGAATCTTTTAAAAAATGGGTTTGTTTACATTTGAGTTTTATTCAACCTGTGTGGTACTGGCAGCAGCAGGAATGCACATTTTTGGCAGAGCCTCTGTCTTCAACTTTTTCCTTGACTCAGTCTTTCCATTCTTATGAAGCTATGAGCTCAAGTGTCTCTCACTTGTGTATTTAATTCCAGTGTTCTATGCTTAAATTTAGCAGTCCAGGTGTTGAATTTTGTAGGCAAAATTTCAGAAAAAAATTGAAAGATGTAGATAATGTATGATTTTTACTGAAACAAGCAGTATAATTAAGTATGCTTTGTAAGGCTGACTACACACCAACTTTTATGGTCACTTGCTCCCAGAGCTTTCAGATGCTTTTCCCTGTCCTGCAAAGTCTTTCATTATGCAAAATGAGGTAAAATGGCTTCAGAAATTTCCTTTGGCCAGGTTAGATACCAGTTCCTAGMTCTCCTTTTGATTTTTGTCCTCAGAGTGGGCTCCATGCTTGCCATATTCAAAGCACAAAGGTTATTCCATGGCATTGTGGCATATGTTTATGAGCTCATGGAATTCATAAACCAAAATAGTTGGGGTTGTCAAAAGGGGCAGTAGGTACCTTTTCCTATGAAGTAGAGTAAACTTCCTCTCTCTTTTGATTCTGCCTAAGGAAGCAGAGCGGGTGTTATTTCCTTCTGTAAAAGTTAAATTTCTTCTTTCATGGACTTGAAAAGGTTGGGGTTCCTCATTCTGTAGATAATAAATTTCAATTAGAACATTTTCCCTCTTTCTCTTTTAGCTTTTTCTGCTATATACATATACTAGATGTATATGTATATAGCAAYGTAACTTTATGAGATTTAAGTCCTTGTTATATGTACTATGGGAAAACTGGGCAAAACATGATGCAATTACCMAGAGTAGAGCTAAAACATCCCAAATTCTGCCTCTTAAAAAGTAGTGACAGTAACTGAGGAGGAGTCTGCCTTTCAGTATTAAAACTGAAGAAAAGGCATTCCTGTTTCAGAGTTTGCATTTATTTTGTGGATTTTTAAAATCATCCATAATATGCTGCAGATGCTTGTGTTAGTCAGGACTGTAACATTTATTTTGCTTCTTGATGAATAATTGACACACTGACATAAATATGGCCTAAAAACAGTGACATTTCTGGAAAGAGACTGAAATATTGAGGTTCTGCAATTAAMTCTTGCTGTTCAGCAGTGGTTGTTATGAAGGGTCTGGTGTTCCAAAAATTTGTATTGAAAAGCTTTCCAGTGAAAACTTAGTGTGGATAAAACTTAGTATTCAGAGTGTTCTCAAGATGATGAGTTTGTTATAGATAAAATRTTTTATGTTGAAAACATTATTTAAGCATTGTGTTAGTCATCAGGAGAGAAAAAAAAAAGGAATATTATTAGAATTCTTTAGGGAATGGGAACCTAAGAGGGGAGATTGTTTAGGATAGGAAGGGATTTTGTGATGTATGTGCGACGTATTTGCTCTCAAACTGCTTGCTTAGTTTGTTATGCAGTACTGCAGGTGCATCTTTACGAGAAACTTCTTGTGCCARCCAATGTTTTATCACATGAATGTTTTCAAGAACACAGAGGGAAGTAAGGCAGGGTGTTAATGCTCAATATACAATGTAGTAAATTTGTATACAAGTGTTTGATCCTGTAGGAGAAGGTTAAGTAAATGAAATTCTAAACAGAGCATGRTTCTGTGTCAGTCATCATGGGAGACCCATGTAAGGCTGTGGGTCACTTTTCAGATCCCACCCTTCATCTCTGGCTGGGCAGGTTTGGTCTGATAGAAACCATGGCTTTATTTGTATGCATGAGTAGGTGATCACTTGTAATGACTCTAATCCTGTGATGGATGTGCAGTTTAKGAGCTCTCTACTTTTAGTGAGCAAGGTTGAAGCTTCAATTAAACTTACTGTKCTTTAACTAGTGGATGTGGTCAGAGATTTTCAGTCTGTGACTGATACCTGTTTGTACCAAGAATAAACTTTCAGCAGACATTTCTGCGACATGATCTACCTCCTAAATTGCTAAGAATTTACTGGTGAAAACCTACTTCTGAACAACAATCCCTGCTTGGTGTTAGTCGTGGGCCAAATTTAAAGGAGAATTTTATCAATGCCTTAGGTATTGACTCAGKTGTTTCAAAGATAGTTTGCCCTGATGTGTCTTGCAATACAGAGTAGCTCAAGAGTAAATTCAAGCCCATTCTCATAAAGCCACACCAAATTCTTGTTTTAAAKTTATATTGAAATTGATGATACTGCTTCCATGCTGTCTACACTCTTTTTAGGAAAATACTTTAAATTAGGATTTCTCTAGAAGAAATAGCATGGAGAGTTAAATTTTAATGGAAGGATATGTTTTCTGCATGTACATGTTTCTAAATCTTTTGGAGAGGAGATGAGTCTGCTTTGTTTATAAGCTTCAAAATGTTTTGGTGTGATTTACTGCACTCTGAAGTTCCATTAATCATGTTTGTTTGTATGTCAAAATTCCACTAACTAAAGTTTACCCCAAACCCAATTTTAAGTACTTAGCTGTTACTAAATAAGAGCCAGCCATGCATTTACATCCAGTTGATATAGTATTTTGCTAATTAACTTACTAGTAACTCTTACTGACATGTCGCTTTTTCAGATTTTACATAAATTTTGCARTAAATAGAAATTTTGGACAAGGTAACAATTATAGTTGTCTTTAGGTGCAGCCTCTTAGCTTTTTAACATTCTACTAAATTTAAGGTGACTTGTTTGCAGTTTGTTCAGGATTTTTCCCCTGATGATAGAGGAAAGTGCATTTTATTACCTATAATCATCCAACAAATATTAATTATGATCTTTCTAGGGCTAATTGAATAATTGGCCTAGTGAACTCAGATKATGATGATCTCCTCATTTTCCTTARTTCCTTATCTGACTAGTCAAAGTTTTGCTACAGGGCACCTTGCCACCCYACTTTTTCTGGCATGAATTGGAAAAACCTGTCTTTCTATGCTAAATAATATAATCTCTTTGCTGAAATAGTGCATCCCAAGAGTGAGAGTGGGGTTGAAATTTAGTGATGTAATAAAACTTCTGCTGGAAGTTTTCATAGACAGGTTGTGTGTCAGACACAGCAATGGCAAAGGTAAGTTGGTAGTTCTGTCAGCTGCAGTGCTGCTTTTGTTGTTAACAGGSTTTGCATTTCTAATGGGAGTGTGGTTTCATGTGCCAGCAACTCCTTGTAGCTATGTCTGTAAGAGCTTGAAACTGGTGTGTTTCTAAAAGATGGATTTGAATGTTCAGTGCTGGACAAAACCAGTGGCTAATAATGTTTATTTTCYCTCATGCATAAAAAAGTAGAAATTAAGTGACAGAAGAAATGATCATCCTGCTCCTTCATTCTACATGCAAAGTTATTTCTTTAAACAAGCATTGTTGTCTTTGCCTTCCTTCTGTATTGGTTTTAGTAACTTTTTCCATCGCCTACGTGACTTGATAAAGCTAATCTGAAACATGTATGTGTGGTGTATACCCATCTATTTCAACTTTTCACTGCTTGGCAAACATTGCTATGTAATTAGCTCCATATATTTTCCCCATTCTAATTCTTTGTGGTATGAATTAGGCTGTTCTCCCCTTCTATTTGGCAAGGGCGTATTTTGTACTAATTGATACTACATCATTAAGAGAAACTGCTTGGAGACTCACTGACTCTGTGTCTAATTACCACTTACATATTCTTGCTTAAGTGGGACATGAGCAACATCTTTTTAAACWCAGAGGTATATAGAAATGTTCAGGKCTGTTAMTGAAAAGCAACTGCCTAAATCACAGTAACATATGTCACAGTAACATGTGTTTTTTTGTAAGTCAGGATATCTCTTCATGTTACTGTTTGAAAATAATGTTCATTCTTGCCTCAAATCAAAGACCACCACAAACTAAAGTGCGAGAACAGGGCAGAGCTAAGATAGCTTTTTCTTCACAGAAAAAGGGAGTGGGATTTTTTTTTTAAAGTAAGAGATTTTTGTTAAAGACTGTGAAACACTGGTGAAACCATCAAGGGTTGGCATTGGGTTTTTTTTCTCCAAAGATTCTATATCAATATTCCATTTTGCTAGAAGCAAAACAGCTGTGTTTAAGACAGTACTTTCCAGTATAATTAAGGATATGAAGGATYAGATTCACTTGTGATGGGAACATTGGTCAGAGGACCTCGGGGTGCTAATTCATAGCATAAGCTTGCACCACATTGTAGCGAAATGGGATTCATACTCAGTGTCCACCSTAAAACATCACTAAATCATTTGAGGCAGCATCAGTTTAGTATCAAATGGAATGTCTGCAAATTACTCGACATTGTTTCCATACTGAAGTGCAGCAACAAATTTAATTTCAAACCTAGGGCAAGTGTTTTGCAGAAAAAGCCCTCTGTATCCTGATGATGTAGCAACTGTGCCTCCTTGCTAAYGTTTTTCAGCCAAAGAACACAGACTTTCAAGTGTACAGGCAAAAGTGATGTTGTTGCAGAAAAGTACTAGGAACTTTAATGGTTTTTAACTGAAGGAGAGCTTTTTAGATTAAATAATAAAGTTGTTTTTTTTTTTATTTTATTTGGTACTTTGTACTTTGGTATTAGGCTTGGCCAGTACACTCCTATGGTACCTGGCTCTTTTTGTTCCTATGATTTTATCATTGATAGCAGCATGATTATTATTTCTATAAGCTTTAGGAAGCACTGTAAGTTGATATCCTTACAAATTGTGTTTACTCTAAATTCATGTTTTCTGTAGGATTTTACTTTATTTGGTAATCAAGGTAAGTACAAGATGAATATAAAACTGAACAAAAGCATTCCACTTAAAAGTATGATGCTTTTTTTGGGTAACAAGAGGAAAAACTCTTGGCTATGCATCGAGGTAGCTCTCCAATTCAGAATGTTCTTTTTTCTACAGTTTTCTTAGCAGACGAAAATTGATTTACTCTATGCAGTGTGTTTTGAGCTGTGGAATTTGTTCACTTACTTACCAAAAACTTGTAGCCTGTCCTAACGTTATGCTTTGCGAAAAGTGAACAATATCTTGGTTTTATCTGCATTAGGCGTACTTGCTTTTGTAAATGATGAGCTCCTTCTTCTGTGCAGCCACTATAAAGCTGTCCATTCACAGGGATCCTTGATAGAGTTGCTGCTAGTGGAGATTCCATCCAGTCTGAGCAAGAAGCTAAGGTGGSGTTGGAAGCTACAGTAAATGAATGAAATTTAATTTTAAATTATTCTTTTCTTTGATGAGGAAGATAAGCTGCATCCTGGTTGGGAGARTCAACAACGTTAGAAATATTATTTGCTCTTTTCTTGTGAGACAATGCTTTCAGGCACATGATGTAATTTTGGGGCTTGTCCTATGTAGAGTGAGGAGTTGGACTCAGTGAACCTTGTGTTTCCCTTCCAACTCAGGATATTATATGATTTGATGATTAATCCAGATTTAGCCAAGTGATTCAGCTCTATAAACATTCTCTCTTGAACATATGCTGTTGATGCTAGTGAAAGCTACAGCCCCGAAATTTGCAGACATTCTTCTGTATTCATCATGGATTAKTGTTCCTGGGTTTCAGCTTTCTTTATGGTTGTCCTTTCCACAAAGACTTTGAACAGACCCCACACAGGCTTTGGCAATTTTCCCCCATTTTCCCCAGAGAACACATTGCAGCTCGTTGCTGGTGGTGTATAATGGAGTTTTCATGTGTTCATAATCCCCCTCAGCTTGGGTCCCTGGTGTCAAGAAGAGAGGAGAAGAGGTAGAGACATTTTAATGGGAGGGGGTGAAAAAAGGCAAGACAGAGGGGAACATTGCAGGAGAGAGAAAGAAAAGACTGGGAGTAGGGCAGCAGCAATAAACTTCTCTTTTATGGCATGGGTGGAGTAGACAGTGGAGTCCATGGTCATTTTACCAGTCTTGGTAGTTTGCCACACTTGTTAGTGCTGCTCCCAATGGGTCTTGTGGGGTGAAAAAGTGCATAATCATATGCTATTAAAATGCTTATGCAAAAATACCCTGAAATAGTCTGCACAGAAACTCCTTAATTATTTGAGTTCTGGCATTTGAGTTAACCTTTGTATTGCAAAATGGAAAATTGATACAGTGAACAGTTTATTTCCTCTGTATTTTCTCAAAAAGGCATCTAATGTAAAATTATTTACAAGCTGGCTCAATTGAATGTAGACCATGGCCTACAACTCTTCCACTGAGATCRGGAAAAACATTGCAATAACCACATCGTCTCTGAATGTGGGAAAGCTCTTGTATTCCTAGTTATAGAACTTGGAAACTCTATCAATAAATACTTCATAAATATAGATGAAAATACCACTCATATTTTTAATCTTTCTAGAAGATCTAAAGCATTTAAATTTAAATTTGCAGTTCAGATGATGTATCCCCACTTGGCAACTGTAAAATAGGTCTTCTTTTTAATATTCACTCTGGGGATATGGTGAGCAAAATAAGATTAAAGATATGATATTAAAATAAGATAAGATGTTTCTGAGGGTGGTGCTTTGTAGGCATGTTTGGAAATATTTGCTATAATCTCAGTAGATGATGTTTTACTACTTATGAAAGATATCTTGAAGATGTGATTTAGGACAATGAGCATGCATTTTACATAAACATGTTTTATCCAGTAAAGACCAAGCATTGTCTTGATTTGATGAGTTTATTATCACGGCAATAATATAGATCATAGTAAAAAGATAACACAGGAGGAGAAAGCCAGAAGGATTAATCACTGCAGTCCAGAGATAAGTTATTTTATGTACCAAGGAGTAATTATTTTATATACCAATGAGGCTTTATAGTGCTGACTGGATTTGTAACTGACTGAGTATAAAAAAAGTGTTGATTTGCAATCCCTGCAGCATAAATAGTACATTTCTTCATCAATCAGCAGTACTTTTATTACTATAATTATAGTCAGGGGCAGTAGAATTTTTTTTAGGCATCTCTGTCCAGATGATAATTATGTATTTACTACTCAATTTTCTAATACTCATTTTGAAACAAGACATTTCAAAACATGCTCATCCATGCAGGAGCACTCAAGGCCTACCAGGAGTTCAAATGACCCTATATTGAAACATGGTGTGTTATTGTACTATTCTTAACAGATTCTGTTCATCTAAAGTGGGTGCATCTACAAATCTCTTCTTTTTTGCTTGAACTGTCAGATAAAGAAAAGTACAAATGATACAGATTATGTTCTGTATGAAAGATTATTCCATCTTTCCCACTTGCTAGAGATTATCAGCATCTTTCAGTAGAGAAGAAATTAGGATGCAATGTTTTTAGTATGAGCAAAGAGTGAAAATTCAAGTAGCAGAAAGGAGTTGTAGAAGTCAGAAAACAATGTTCTCTGCAAAATTCTTGTGAAATTGGCCTGCCAAAATCCTTGATTTCTGTGCTTTTCTCCACCCTGGAATTGACATCAGTATCAAGTTAACAAAGACTTAGTGGCTTCAGCTGAACCATTTTATCTTGACTGCCCTCGTTGAAAAGACCATGCAATGACGAATAGCAGCTTTTGGAAATGAAGTGCAGTTAATTCATAAATCTCCCCACAGACACCCCTTTTTAGACGTATAGTAGCCCTGGGCCAGTATCTGTGGGGGTGTGGAATGCATATGGATTCACAGCTTTAGTTCACAAGTTTTTAGTGTGATTCCACATTTTTCTCCCCACASAATTTTACATCTTTTAAGTCTTTTGTGTCTCAGAGTTTTTCAACYGTTCATGATACTATTTTTTTCTTTCCACACCCTGTGGTAGGTGAATAGCCTTCTGCATAGCCTTCATACATGCTATTGCAATTATTAATGCTTTCATTGTAAGTGARCATTATTATGAGATACTTGTAGAGTGATTTATCTCTTTTCAAGTATCAACAAGCTTTCAGGTTTAGAAATAAGCTGATTTATATTAATTTCTCTGCATCTGTGATTGATGACAGGACCATTGATGCTATTCTCTATGTGGGGGAACACATTCTAGGGAATGCTGTGTCTGGCCAGATCTGGAGATACAGATCTTAGTCTCTCTGTCATCCTTTGTAAGAAGACCTGGGAGGAATGAACATACGGGATCAGATTCGAGAGAAAGAAAAAGTGGTGAGGAATTCTCCATCATAAGCTTGGAACGGAGGRAAGATTCTACCTCACATCGAGCTTTTAGGCTAAATTGGGGGCTTTTGGTTTCTTTTTTGTTTTGTTTAGCCTTTTTTATTTGCCTTGTTAGATTTTGATTTATTCCATTCCTTTGATATTCCACAATTATGGTGTTTAAGAAAAACACTTATTTTAAAATACATTCTCTTTGTGGCATGCAAATTATACAATATTTCAGAATTTATTTTGATACCTCATTCTAGTATTTATATATGTATATAAACAATCTGGGGTTTGGTTAATTATATTCAAGGAAGCTGAATTTAAAGTAGTCTGGATAGAAGCCTGGAACCTCGGAGTCCTAGGAGAATGGAAGGTTTGTCTGGTTGTGGGAAGCAGGGTTTAGTTAGTGTTGCAGTCCATGTTGACATAGTAATGGTACTTCAGATACTTTTTCAGTATCTTGATTTTGGATAGCTCAGGAGCAAGAGTTTGCACAGGAAAGCTGTGAAGATTTCCTCCAGTTTAATGCTTCTATTTACAAAAATGGAATTCATAACAGCTACTCAATTATGAAAATGATTGTGCCAGACTACTCATCGTATTTCCCTGCATGTGCTTGTTAAAAAGCTTTTCTCAATGGCTGATGAAAATGTTCACTAGACATCCAATTATCATCTGAGATGCTGAGAGAAAAATAATTTCAGTGTCAATTAACTGAGTTCTGCAGTGACRCTGATATATCCTGTTGGAAAAAATAAATAAACCTGCTGTTCTTGCAGATTGGTTGATAATACTATTGAAATAAAGATTAGCAAAGTAAAACTTCAACTTGTCCAAAGACAGTGGAGAGTTTAACATGATAACATTTTAAAGTTTAACATGATAACATTTTATTTCAAGGTTATGAAGGTGACATAAAGCAATGGCAGGACTACTTATTCCTTTGAAATTGCAAAGTAAAATTTTAACTCCAAAATAAATATACAGATTTGCTAAGACTTGAAAGAATAAGAAACTTCTCCCATAAGAGTTGTAGAAATTTTCTGGACATTTTTACTATAAAATTCTGGTTTTATACTGTGATTCACTAGAACAGGGTTTGGAGAAGCTTTTTAGTTATTCATTGCTGCTTCAGGCTGTCAAATTAGAAATGTTTTCAGGTCACTTCAATACCTGAGTAGAATAGAAGGAACAGCCCCAGGTGGATCTTTCCAAAATAATCCTCTGGTATTAGTGTTGTAGCTGACATTAACATAGCTGAGAAATGTTTAGTATGTTAGTTGTGTTTTGCCTCTTTTTTTTTTGTTGGGTTTTTAATTTTGTTTGGTGGCTTTTTTTTTTTTTTTTTTTTTTTGTTTTTTTTTTGTTTTTTTTGGTTTTTTCTTTTTTGTAAAGTTGAAATACAAATAACAAAGGAGACCTCTGTGGAATCATACTATATTGTATTGCTCCATGTGAAATATACTACTGAAATGTTATGTTCATACCATCACAGACTAATAAAACCTTGTAGTCTCTGCCATTGACGTCACTGTCAGCAGTCACTGTCCCTCCAGCACCAGTTCCACCGGAGTTTTCATGAGTAGTGTGAGCAACTGTATGATCATATCATACTGCTTCATGGGAGGAAAATATGTTCTCCATATAGTTACGTATATGCTGGTTTGAAAAATGTCCCCCGTGGTGTTGATCATGCCTTTGCCTACTGGAACTGAGCAAAATTATAGGCACCAGAAATCTGTTATGAGCATGGTGAAATCAYGATGCCAACTCATAGCAGAAGGCTTTGACTGTAAGCCTCTGCATCCTGGAGTTYTTCATATGCTGAATGCTTCATCCCATGTCCCAGGATGATACAGTCCCATCCAGAGATTCTGGCACCTCCCAGCTGAGTCAAAGCAGCAGTGGTGCCAGAGACTCCTTGAAAACACTCTCCTCAGACTCAAGTGACTCCATGAAGTCAGTTCATCTGGACTATTCTCATGGAGTACCTCCTGTGGATGGAAGAGTAGGAGAGGGAGGATCAGAAGGAACAGGGAACTCTTGATGGCTTTATGGTGGCATTTCAGTGTAAGGAAAGACAGGAATACTCAAAGCAGAAATGAAGAGAAGCAGAAGGAGCTGAGTCCATATATGAGGCTTATAAAGAAGATGCATGTCACTGCCTCTGCCACCTGGTGTTACCCTGTGTGATGGACAAAAGGGTGATGCAGGTTTATGAAGTGCTTCACCGAGTATCTCCCTGATACTTCTGCTCTTTGGAAACCAAAGATTGGGATGGCTATTTTTGGAATTGTTGGAGTGAAAACACTTGATCTGGGCCTCAGATTTCACCTAAACTGAAATAAAATCCTCAAAATGTATATTGTGTAATTTTAAGGTTCTCAGMGGCAGCTACGTTGTTGCATTGATCTGCTCTCACTGTGCTACCCTACTTGGTGAAGACAGCTGAATTTCAAAAACCCCAGGAGATAYTCTTTTCCAGGGTTCCTTGAGTTAATATTTTAACCTGGGCTTCAGTTTTCTGTCCCTCATGCACTGGAAAGCAGCAGCAACTCTCCTCTCCCTACAACAGCTGCTCGCCTTTCTTTCTTGCCAGGCAATCTTCCCTTCTCCTTTCATCTTTTCGGTACAGGAAATTCTCTTTTCCTTTCACCTGCAGCAGCATCATCATCTTTTTTATAGTAGTCCCTTTCCCTTACTCCTTTCAACAACAGAATTACTTGTTACTTTTATTATTTACTCTAAATTATCTTTTTCTCCCTTACTTTCCCACCTCTGTCCAGAAGTTTCCACTCAGTTCCTATGTTTCTGGCTACTGGTRTGGAGCAGAAGTACTCTCCAATGGGTCTTTTGCTCAAGTCAAACCCCAGAAGCCTGGATGCTGCTGGTATAGAGGCTGTGCTTGGGAGGAKACATCTTCCATCCCAGTGAGACTCCCATCTGACTGACCTTTTACCCTTTGTGCCCCTCACACAAGTAGTCTGTCTGCCTCGAGAGCATCTGGTGCTCAAACAGATGTTTTGTGACTCTTCCAAGAGATCCTGTGCCAGATGGCAGGATCCACAAAATGGATCCCTGTTACTCTCACTTGCTGTTATTGGGCTTGAGCACAAATACAATCTAAATGAAAACAACATTAAACACTTTAGCTAAAAGGTACACTGTGCAATTCATTCTTTTGCTAATTGGATGAGCTCTTTGAATCAAGATTTTTATAATGTAAGTAATAACTGCCAACTCTTATTTTTATTGCTTTTTACTGCCTCGGGCAAATATATTATTCTGGTATTTAAATAATTGGCAGCAGAAAGTTGACAGTTACTAGAAAAATTACAACTGTGAATCATCAAGTCAGACAATAGCTTGCCTTTTTTTTTTTTTTTTTTTTTTTCCAAACAGGGGTGGGGGCTATAAAAGACTTCCAGATGTTATTCTGTTCATGGCCCTCATCAAAACAAAACATTCTGAGCAGGCTGGCCCAAACAGGTAATATTTCTCAAGTATTGGTAATTTGAAATTCTTCCTGGCATATCCCAAAATTCACTAAGCACTCTCCACTGGATGTGTGAGGTAATCTGAATCATTCTGCCGCCTACCCAAAAGCAGCATGATCCTAAGTGGAGCTGGTGGCTCCATTTCAGTGCTGTTCACATGCTTTTACAATGAGACAAGCAACCTATACAGACCCGAGTTGCCTCTTGGATATTTGAGATGGTACTTGCTACTGTAGTGACAAGGAAGACAATGCAGATAATGAAGGTACTGTGTGCCTAAAATTGAGTGCAATGCAAGCTGTATGGGAAATGCTTCATGAAGTTCAATTCATAGTTTAAAAAAAATTATGTAGATAAGGATCTTGTCTTGGTAGGAACAGACTTCATCATCTGCTTTTTTCATGGCAGTTTATTTTGRTAGACTGAAGATGAAAGGAATGTGAAAACAATAAGCATTGTTATTGCTCAGCAGTATTTTGGTCATTAACTAGAGAATGTTTTAAAATTTGAAGCGATGGGAATTCAGTTACCAAAAAAGCACTTTATCAGATTGTGCAGGGACATTTAAAGCCAGCTGGTATTAACATAGCAACTTTGTACAGTTTTACACAGTGTGCTTGTTGATTCTAATGCTCAGAGTTCAGAATGATTTTTAAGTGTAAACATCTATCTCACAACGTATGCTAGGCAGCTGGTGATTTGCTGGTTTGATGAACAATTGTAAGACTTGTCTGTGAATAATCACAGAAYTGTTCAGGTTGGAAAATACCTCCAAGATGATTGATTCCAACCTGTGACCCAACACTACCTTGTTAATCAGACCGTGGCACTGAGTGCCACGACCAGCASTTTCTTGAAGACTTCCAGGGATGGAGAGTCTACCACCTACCTGGGCAGCCAGTTCCARCRCYTGACAACCTTTCCTAATGTCCAACCTAAACCTCCCTGGCACAGCTTGAGGCCATTTCTTCTTGTCCTGTCATTGTTTGCCTGGGAGAAGAAACTGACCCCTACCTGGCTACAGCTCCTTTCAGGWTGTTGTATGAACCTCCTTTTCTCCAGAAAGAAACATCCCCAGATGCCTCAGCTGCTCATCACAGGACTTGTGCTCCAGAATCTTCACCAGCTCCATTCTTTGCACACACTTCAGCCCCTCGATGTCTTTCTTGTAGTGAGCGGCCCAGAACTGAGCACAGGATTCGAGGTGTGGCCTCACCAGTGCCCAATGTACAGGGGGATGAACACTGCYCTGGTCCTGCTGGCCACRCTATTGCTGATACAGACCAGTATCAATAATAACCTCGAAACAACCAGATAATGTGTTCTGTCAGTTTTTATTAAGCATCTGATACATAAATGCCATTTAAACTTTGTTGCTGTTGAAACAAAGTTTTGCGGAAACCTCAGGGTACTTGAGACTGACATCCATGAGTGAGGCTGTGTGAAGTGTGTCCGTATCTGTACTAACTGTATCATCCAACCCAAACACTTGCATGTGCTGTGCTTTTGAGAGCATTTCCCTGAGTTTTAAAACACATCAAGTTGTAGCAGTAAACTTGAGGCTTTGGACTTGATTCCATTCTTGCAGCAAAATGTGATCAACTGAAAATTGTGTTACAGGCATATAATACTGGTTTTAAATCTAGCACACCAAGATTTACTTCTGGAATATTAAGTTAGTGCTGCAATGTGCATATACCTAACAAGATATTACTGCACCCTGGGTAAGCACACTACCCCATTATTTCAGAAAGCAAAAAATTTAATGTCTTTTGTGGCATTATAGAATGAAATTACTGAAGGCTGTTCAGCGACTTACAGTATCTCCACCCACACTTACTTGTGCTGTGAATGCCACATTTTTGAAACACATGCTCCAACTTAAGCAAGCAGGACCGTGTTTGATATGATAYGTAAGATAAACACCTCTATGCAAAATAGCATTCTAAAAATTATAAGAGAAGTAGGTAACTGCAAGAGGTTAAGAGAGAATGAGGATATATGTTGCAGTGATTTCAGTGGTGCACTAAGCTGTGTCATATAGCTGAGAACAGCGCTGCTTAGAAGGTATGATAATAAAGTATGTTGTGCTTTTGTATTGGTGCTTTGCCCCATTTTGTTTCCCATTCTGGTAAATGTTGACAGTTATACCTACAGGTTGATGCCTGTTACAGTACTGTCAGGAATGTTTTTCAGGTTTTGAGATCTGAGCAAGGATCTTAAACTGAGGAGTAGGAAAGAAATGCATAGCCAATGGAAGCAAGGACAGGTGATCGGGAAGTATACAGGGGTACAGTTTGGTTATGTAGGGATGRGATTAGGGAAGCTAAGGCACAGGTAGAATTGGGCTTGACAAGTTTTGTGAAAAATACTTCCTAAGAAATGATTCAAACTTTGAAGTATGGGGAACCAAGGTATGGCACAGGAAGAGTGGAGTTTCTTTCTTCCAGCGTGTTTGCCTAAGATTTGAAAATTTTACTTCAGGCAACTTGGAAGTGCTCTGTTGAATACAGATTATAGCAGGGGTTGAGCAGATTGAACTAGAAAATATTTCTTCATTAACAATTGTCTTTGCCTAACTGAATGGGTGTGATAGGTACGGCCTGGGAATAGACTCAATAAACTCATGCAGTTACAGATAATGCAGCTGACATTTTTAGAGCTCTTTTGTTCATTTGTTTAAAAGAACTTCTAAGTGAATTGGCAGTATCTGYGAGTTACATTCAGTGTGTGTCATTCATCTGTTGCTTCGCTGTCTGCCTTCCAATGAATTAAGCAACAGTGTCTGGCAGGCATGTTTCATTTTTCTGGTATGCTCTGTCTTTCACTTATTAAATCTAGGCATTTAACAAAGGCAAATGAGATTAATTAATAAATATGGTGACTCTCACTGAAGTTTATAGAATGTCTCATCTCGGTTATTCTCACTTAGGTGTTAGGACTCTTAAATGTTCATGTTTAATTGATTTACATTATCTTGGGGGATTGCTGTAGTAAATACTGCAAATGGAGACTTCTACTCTGAAGAGCCACCCCTATAACTGACCACAAGGAAGAAGGGAAACTTTTTCCAGTTTAAAGATTCTTGATTTGTTTTATCTCCATTCAATTATTGGGATATTTCAAATTCTGCTGAATTCTTACTAGATATTAATGATTATAGTTCTGTGTTTTGAGTTACAAAATTTTCTACATATAGTCTAAAAAGTTTTAGAAATAACACAACAGAATATAATTGTAAAAATACAACATTTCCTCTAAGAATTCTCATTTTTTAAAATATAAACTAAATCACTGTATATTTGAACTTAATGTTTTGAATTGTAGAACTGGACAGTTGTTTGCCTTCTCTCTTAAATTTTATTGTTCTTGGGCAGACAATGAAACTTAAAAAAAGAATCGTTATGAAATAAAGGTGATCTGTGTTCCAGAGTTGACTTTATTCTTACTATGAATCAATTAATCTATTGACCTGTTTTATAAATGATCTCATACACATTGTATTATCCTTATTGGTAAATTCTGCTTTCATCCAGTTGCTGTTAATACATGTAAGAAGGCTGTAGTTCAGTGCTACTTTCAGTTTCTTTCACATTAAATAAAATATGAAAGAGTACCTCTGACTTGTATACAAGCTGGATTTCTCACTTTTTTATGTTGCCTTTGGATCAAATTCCTACTTTTATTTATGTAATTGAATTCTATAGTTTGCTCATTTAAGCTTCACAGTAGTGTTCTACCTTCTGGTTTTCATTCTTACTTTTCATGAGATGCTTGAAGCCTCAGTTGAAAAGCAGAATTTGCCAAAGAGAGAAAACAATAGACAGGTAGAAACGGTGAACAAAATGTACTTTGGGTGAACATTATTCATGCTGATTTCTCCTTGTAATGACTGGCATTTGAAGATGTAATTGAATTTTTTTATAGAAGAAAATAAGGTATGTATTTTACATGTGTTATCAATACTAATTYAAAGTATTTTTGAGGTGCAGATACTTACCAATAATGCTTTGTCTTAAAACCAATATGATTTAAAATCCTAGATTAAGTATGCTGTAGATCTATTTGTGAAAAATGAGCAATTAATATCAGACATATTTGCACCTTTCCAAGAGAGTTGATGTTCTTGGGATGCCACCAGAACCTCGCAATGCAGTGGTCAGAAGCCATTCTAAGTTATTGTGCATGAAGGACATGATGTTTGCTATGTGTGATGTCAGAAAGTACATAGCTACCCACCGTAAGGCTGAGTGAGTTTGTTGTTGCCAACAGCAACRTGAAATAGGTGAAATCCATGACATAGGTGAAACCAAGTCCTGATGATCTGATGATGTTGAATTTTGGATGTGTGTCTACATAACATGGGACTGGCAACCTGGGCAGTAGCTAACTAATCTATTCTGTTGACTAGTGATGCTTTTTATGTTTTTGCAGTTCTTTCAAGTGAAGGAACTGATTAAAAAAAAAATTAAAGATTCTACAAGTAACAAACCTTATATTCAATTGCAAAAGGCACAGCAGTTTGAATCAGCTGACTTAAATGCAAGGATTTGTGGGCTGTTTTTTCAATGAATGCATACAACTAAGCATCTTGGATTTTGACCATTTGGTCATGAATGAACACTATTACGTAAATCTGAACTTTAAAAAATCAAAGTTATCAAGTCAGATCATATTAGTGCATGAACTGTAAACAGTGGATGCTGGCAGAATCTCACAGTCGTGCAACACTTCTGCTTTGTAAAGCTGTTTTTGAGACTTTTCTAGTTCTTTTCATCTGAACTGTATTTCTCTTTGCCTAACRCCTTAAGAAATGGAAAATTAACTGATAGCAATTGCTGTTATAAATAGCTTCAGGCTTCTTGATAAAATTAATGTCCTGAAACTGATGTGCCATGACATCATTCACAAATCAGTCTATTGCTTATTTTCCTTATTTTGAAGTTTATTTTCCATTTTATATCAGTAATATAATCCAGGCATTCCAGTGCAAAGCAGTACTTCTTGGGTGGTAAAACTCAATAGGTATTTAGTCTCATGMCTTATAAATCTTCTAGAGGCAAATTATAATTGTCTTGAAATACCATGCTTGTCATAACTTATTGCAGTTTATGTATTTTCTATTGTGTAAATACAGTCTTGGTTCCTTTAAGCACATACTAAAGTCAAAGCAGAATRTAACATCACAATGTCCAACAAAAGGACCCAGAGAATTGTGTGGGGCCCATTGCAGCTTTCTCAGAACATTATCAGTTAAGCACAATAAAGGATTGCTTCTACTGATTGGTTTGGTTTTAGAACTCCTGGTATTTACTGACTCCAAAATACGAATTTGCTTGCCACATATTTAGATATTAGAAAATATTTCTGTGAAAAAGTGGATAGACATTGGGTAAATTGCCCAGGGAGGTGGTGGAGTCACTGTCTCTGGAAGCGTTYAAGCAGTGTCTGGATGTGGCATTTGGGGGATGTGGCTTTGGGGTGATTATGGTGGAACTGGATTGATGGTTGAACTTGCTGGTCTTGAAGGTCCCTTCCAACCTGATGATTCTGTGATTTGTTTACTTAATATGATGGTAGTTGCAGAAACAAGGAGTCATATACAGTGCTTTTAAAATTTATTACTTCCCTAAATGAATCCTAATGACGTGGACTGAATCYAGAAATATTTTGGGAAAGATGATTTTTTGGCATAATTGCAGTTTATTTTATAAATATTTCTGAATTTTGAAATATGTTCTCTCTGATATTTGTGTTGTTGTTTAGAGATTTCCTGGTTAATAATTTAAAATGTCATTGCAAAATTAAAATGCCCCTAACTGATATTTATTATCATTTGAAACAATGGCATTTTTTATTTCTGAGTTTGTTTGAACAAATTATTTGTAGTGTATATTCACAAGGCTTTGAGATTGGTCATAAAGAAATACACAAAAATTAAAAATGACACTTCAAATTTTCATCCTAGTATTAGAAACCTATAAAATATATTAAAAAAAATTGAAAAAATTGAATGGAAAAATAAGTCAGATAATTTGCTGTCAGTCARAATAATACACTTGGCATATATATGCACTGCATCTATAGAAGATTTTAGGATTCAGTTTGGACCTAATGACTCTCTCTATAAAAGTGAGGCCTGTGACTTGAAAGTGTAGATTTTGGAACTCATTACTTGTATTGTCCAGGATACTGGTAAGAGAGCAAAGATTTGAAAAAAAATTCAAAAATGTCAGGGAAGTGGAAGCCAAGAAGTTTTTTCTACTACGTGTTTCTATAATACTGTCTACTTTATATACTATAAAAATATGTGCTGCATCAATGTTATAAGAAGAGTAAAATCACTGAGGCATGAAGACAAGAATATTTTTTTCAGATGAAGGTTAGGCTGAACAATTCAGGAAATCCTTTCTGCTAGGGTCTGATCTGGTATAGGAAAGACATGTATGTAGACACCAGCGGGAAATAACCAAAAAGCAGTAACTGGGRAAGGATTTTTAAGTCCCATCTTTGCACTGGAACAAGTTCACAGACAATCTCAAGTACAAGACAGCCTGTGCTTTGCTAATGGWCCTTGAAGGAAATGTTAGATTTGTTTGACTGGGAGAATGGAATCTCATTTTGAGCATATAAAAGGGTATTAAGCAGCAAAAGTTAATGAAAAAGTTCTTAGCAGGTAAGCTTCAAGTAAATAATGGAAAGGTAATCTCARTAGGTTAGTGTGAAGGGAACATTGTGACTGAGGACAACTGGGAGTGTCAGGAGACGAAGCTGTGGCACGTCTGTACTGCTGCAGACAGAATTGTGCTGACTGAATAGGCAGCAGATTTATGGGAGCAGAACATGCAGGGTAAAAGCTGAGGCCAAGAGCAGGCACAAGGGAATACAGTTTGTTGAAGACAAAAGAGATATTGAATTGGTGGAAATGGAGTCAGAGATTATTTCTTTTGTCTGGAGGAAACTTTTAAAGCATGTCCATGAAAATCCAAACCACACATTCATCTAATCGATACAGGCTGAGGAGATGAACAATGTGAAATTAGTGCCCATGTAAAGAGATACATGCACTTCTAAATGCCACTGTGAACTTGGAAGCAAACATTGAAGCTGGAAGGAAAAAAAAATAAGTGAGTCAAAATCAGAGAAAGAGTAAAAGTTGTGCTTTCTARTTGAAACTAACACCTAAATTATTTGAACAGCAGAACTGGTTTTCAATTCTGGATAAGGCTTAAACAGAGCTATATTCTTTTCCTTTTTTCTTTTTACTGAAGAAATCTATGACATAACAGGTCTACAGGTCCTAACTGAGCTCACATGGTGAGCGCTGGGAATAAATCTTATGCTGARTAAATCTTATTCATATCTCTGCCATCCAGTGTTCCTTGACTTGACTAACTGACCATTTCATGAGTATTATTTCCTTGGTAGCTTTGGATACCAAGACCAGAACTCCATAAAATTAAGCTATTATATTTCCCTTAAACCTAAATGTTGTTATT
>NW_026623417.1:1227416-1303026 GCF_030028575.1 Malurus melanocephalus | reverse complement strand
TCCAGGATCTGTAATGGTTAGATGGAGTCAAATTTTTGCCGTAAGAGTGAAGGCTACTTAGTGTTCTGATTACTTTCATTTTTGACTTTTATATTCAKAGAATAATCCAACAATTTTGTTAAACACTCTAAATTATTCTTCAGTTTGTTTTACATATTGTTCACAATTAGCTTATTTTAAAATACTTTAGACATTTTGGGAGTGAATTATGCAAGTATTATKATTATGATTCTTGCATCACTACTAACTATTGGCAACAGTAATTTAGATGACTATTCAGCTTTTATAGGCAAAGCTGAAAATAAAAGTAATTTCACATGCAGGAAATATACAGGACACCAATATCACCTTTTCTACCTTGCTGTTTCRGAAAAATAGCAATCCATTTTCTTACAAAAAATACTAGTGCCATCCATCACTGTGAAAATAACATTGGTCACTTGTTCAGCCCATGGATTTCAATCAGCTTTGGATGACCCAAGTTTTGAAGTGAGGACTGAGTGACGTGATAAACTCTTACATATCATGTTTAATCACGCTATTGGAAATTGCAATAAATAGCTTCTTAATCAAATACCTATTACAGAAGGTACTAGGGAGAGCCAAGCGTATCTGTGCAGCTAGTCACAGATATTTAAAGTTGCAAGAAGGCACAAGATGGTTTTAGGATGTTTGCAAGGCAACTTTCGTAACTATTTTATTGAAAGTGTTAAAGGCTGTAAAATATAGTCTCTTCTGTCATGCAACTCAAGATACAGCATACTTGAGGATGAGGCTTAACACTGAATGCTAATCTCATAAAAATAAATGTGTTCATAGGTAACAAAATATTTTATATGCTTTGTTTTTAATAAAATATCTTAATTATAAAGTTATTGCATCTACTAAAGCAAGACATTCCTTTTTAAAATTATTTTTATTCTAATTCTTTCTCTTTATTTTCAAAGCTTTAAAATACCCTTTCTTCTAAAAGCACTATTTCTTTTTTCGTTACTTTACAAGAGTTTTATCACTTGRATATATTTTCATTTTGAGTGCCTTTTTTATATATATAGACAGGCTATTGTGTTACATGATTTGGGCTGATATTTGTTGGCAGAAAGAGAGAGAAGTTTGTCTTGGCAAACCCTGATTTTTATGCAAGAGAACATCTGTGAGTTCTATCTTTGTGGTGTAGCTGGACCCTCATAGCCTAAGAGAAAACTAGAMTCTAAAAGCAAGCACATCTGTCCCCTTACAACTATAAGGGTTATACATTTTGAGTTTAAAGATAAGGATTTACTTGTGAACCCTGAGGAATGCTACTAACTGCTTTATGTGTTTGCTATGGTTTTGCYACAAGGCAAGTTATGTGCTCTTTTCTGCCTTCCTATCACTGGGCTTGTACTCAAAGGAGTTGTTTTTTGGKTTTTTTTATTGAAACTGGCTATTTACCCTCCAGCTATGCCATGGTTTGTTTAATCAGTAGCCAGAGAGATTCCTCCCTTTGATTTAACAGTGGAAGGAAGATCRGGTGGAGTGTCAGACTCAAAACAGCCATCACAGCAGGAGCATTGAGGTTGCAAATGACCTCCAAGATCATCAGGTCCAACATTTGATAGAATACCACTGTGCCCACTAAATCATATTCCAAAGTGCCACRTCTACTAATTTTTTGAACACTTTCAGGAATAGTGACTCCATCACTTCTCTGGGCAGCCTATTCCAATGCTTGTTTCAGTAAAAATTTCTTTCCTAGTATCAACCTGAACCTGCTCTGGTGCAACTTGAGGCCATTTCCTCTTTGTCCTGTCACAGGTTACRGGGGAAAAGAGTCTGACCCCTCCCATGCTACAGCCTCCTCTCAGGGAGTCAGAGRGCAAATGGCCTTATTGTGTCCACACTTCCATGGAAAGATACAGTGTCTGCTGCTTGCCATTCCTCTGGCAGCTCACTGGAAACAGGGCACTTTGCCCCAGTGCWTTCCTAGTATGTTTCTATACTTTCCTGCCCTATCTGTTGGATTAGACATAGGCTGGTCACTGCTGCTTTCTGAACCTCTGCTCACACCAGATTTTAAGACTCATCCTTCTTCTAGGATTAATTATTTAACATTAATATGCTCCCACCATTGCTTAGCTGAAAACTCTAAGAAGGACAGATGCTGTATTTGCACTGACTTTAGACTGTGGACTAGGGATGACAAAGAAATAAAGAAATTGAGAGTTTGGATCAACATTTCCAGAAGTTACTATTATTTCCTTGTACCTAGTGAGTAGGGATTCATTCAGTTCATGTCCTAGAGTGCTGGTCAGATAAACTGACCAGTCTTCAGTGAGTAGATAAAAATTGTGTAGGCAAAATACCTGAAGGAAAACAATARAGGGAGACAAGTGCACTTTCTCCATTTGCAGGAGTTTTGAATATATTTGAGCATATCTGTGCTTAGAGGTACTTTGCTCATGGAATTATTCATGCTTGCTAGAAATTTARGTTCCTTGTCTGCTTATTTAATTCACTGTGTGAAGACTGCTTTGGAACTGGGAACGAGTTTCTKTTTTGTGCAAAAGAATGTTGAGAACAATCAGAATTACTGTGAAATTGTTGTGTTAAAACCTAATATTGGTGTGAGAAACAAAGGGAATAAATCTTATTATGAAATTCTGTTGTAACTTGTTTCATCCGTGCTGACTCCTCTCCTCTTACTCTCCAAGGAGAGGAGTCACCTCATGTCCTGCTAACATTTTGTCTCATTTCTGGATGCTTTTTCAACAGTCTGGGTTGTTTTGTTTAATTATTGTTTGATTTTTTTTTTTGTTTGGGTTTTTTTGTTTGGTTTTGGTTCTTTTGTTAAATATAACTAGCTTGGCTTTACGGGAGAGTCTGGTATTGCAAGGAATTTATATCTTTACCTTCCAGTAGGCTGTAG
Organism: Malurus melanocephalus; assembly: GCF_030028575.1. NCBI lineage: Eukaryota > Metazoa > Chordata > Aves > Passeriformes > Maluridae > Malurus > Malurus melanocephalus. The sequence continues at coordinate 1,300,118 of NW_026623417.1, read as the reverse complement.
AACCTGAGTTGTAGACAGGAAAAGACAGAATGGGACACAAACTATGCTTTGATATCACAGATGTGCAGTCAGAGAAGTAGAATATGAGTGGTGAAATGAAAGCTGTAGGATGGCGTTCGGTTCTAAATGTTCAGGTGTGATTCAAGGATGTTTTCAGATTTCAGCGTGTAACTTAAACACGAAGGTTTTATGATTTATTCTGCAATCAGTCTCTCCTCAGAATGATGAGATGATGCAAATTGAGAGCCACTCTGCATGCAACTTGCTAGATTCAATTAGTATCAAATTAGGGAAATCTGTGATATCAAATGACTAACAATGAGCTTCTGCACAGCCACTCCCTCTCACTGTCTCACTGCCCAAAACACTGACATTTGAGTCACTATAAAGCTTCTTTGAAAACATTTGAAAAACAAAAAACATTTGAATTTCAAAACATTTGAAAAAATTTTGAGAGAACAATTTAAAACCAGTTGCCTATTAGATGTCCTGTAGCAAAACACAGAGTTTGAATTGAAAATTCGGTCTCTGCAACTGCAAAGTCMCAGGCTTGTAATACTGTCATTACTTTGGTTTGTATTTCTGTAACCAAGATTGGAATGTGGCCTTTACCCCACTGAACTGATTTTATCATCCTAGGAGTTTGGAAGCCACAAGGCTGGATGTGAACAATAGCCCAGCACATGTCTATGCATACTTTGTCCCTCAGTATCTCTYGGGTTTTATTTACTTCTTTCCCCACAGGAGAGTTTTTAATTTTGCTTTTTAGTAAGCCATACAGTTTTTCCTCTGAACCATCTCAAATAAATTATCTGTAATCAAAAGGAATGTTTCCAATGAATTAGTTAATGCAGCCGTATGCTGTATTTCAGATTATTCACAGTCTGTAGGAGTTATATAATGAAGATTTTAATGACTGAATTTTGGCATGGACACATGCCTCTTCTTATTTTGGAGACCTGGATGTCCATTATGCTTAATATTACATATGAAATTAGCACATATAGAAAAAAAGAAAAATGTGCTTCAGACTGGAAGAAAGAAAAAAAATGCTTATGTTTCCTCTGCACTGATTTTTAGCATCCCCCAAGAGATTAAAATGCATCACTCATTCTTTCTAAAAACCTAACCATTTTGTAACAGTTACTAATTAAAAGTTGCCCAGTCTTTTTATATTACACKGGTAGTCGCAATCACAAATTGTATGTTACAAAGTAGGTGAAACTGCTGCAGCACTTTTGCATGCAAAATTCTATGCAATCTAACCTGTGATAGTTAAAGCATTTTGTGTCTTGTACTGGATATTAGCAGCTTAGATGTTTGTGRACTACTGTGTTAACCTTTTTCTTGAAAAATGATATAACCAATCTATGTTGTCAGTGTAATATGATACAGAAAGTAATATTGAAATATACTGTGTTAAATATACTATAAAGATGTACTATTTGCTCATTCTGTAAGTTTATTGAAAAACTGCTGTATTGTTTTTTCTGTCCCCATTAGGTAGGTTTTGTAAATTTTTTGTAATTTATTTTTTCCTTTTATAATACAATTGCACTGATGACCTCAGATCTCAATGGGTAGAAATGTCCTAAGAGCTTTTTTGAAGATTTTTTTGAAAATATTTATGTTACCTGCAGTGTATAACACAGTTTACCTGTCAGACAGAGCCTCTGACATTGATATAATCTCACTTCGTATTTGGCGGTGGTGTATTTTTTATATTTTGAGGGTTGAGATAGTTGTGTACTTAAACTTTTAAGTCCATGTTTTTTTCTTTTTCCCCTTTCTAATTCGCTCTCCCATCACTTCTGTCTGTCTTCCCTACATACACGATTTTGCCTTCCTTCTTACTGCCAGCTAGGGCTAAAACACCAGCCTTCAAATGAAATGGAGCTTGAAAGTGCTGCATTTCTCTGTTTATAATAGGAAAAAAACCAGCTAAACTGTGCTGAGCTGCTTTTGCTCTGCTGCTAGGCTCATGTGTCAAATACATTCATATGAATCCATAGCTGTTCCATCTTCACTTGGTGCCTGAGGAACTGCAGCAGTCTGTAAATGATTTGCATGATTGGGGTGTTACATTTTGCAGGAGGTCAGCACTTCTCAACCTGTTTTTTCTGCATGTGTGTGTATGTGGTGGGTCTGCTCTGTATTCCTGGCTGGCTGCAAARTGTAATGCTGCAGCCCATCAAAGTACTGATAGACTCTCACAGTGGATCAGACAGCAGAGAATCCATCATACAAACCACTGAGGGAAATTCTGTTATAATTTCTTCATGAGGGGAAATACAGGGGCAGGCAGTGATCTCTTCTCTGTGGTGACCAGGATCCAAGGAAATTATATGAAGCTGTGTCCGGGGAGGTTTAGAGTGGATATCAGGAAAAGGTTCTTTATCCAGAGGATGGTTGGGCACTTAGAAAAGGCTCCTCAGGGAAGTGGTCACATCACCAAGCCTGGCAGAGTTCAAGAAACATTTGGACAATGCTCTCAAGCACACAGTGTGATTTTGGGGGCTGTTCTGTGCAGGCYCAGGAGTTGGCACTTTGATGATCCTTTTGAGTCCCTTCCAACTCAGGATATTCTATGATTCTGTCATTCTGTAATGCTGCCGCTGTGTGGAAGGCTTAAATCCCACTTACACTTGAATTCCTAAGTGCTATCAGATTGATTCACAGCTTTCTGAGACCAGAGGAATGACTTGCTACAGCTTCAGTTGATGTCAGACAAATCTTAGATTTTTAGCAGGTCTCAGAGTGCAGGTTGTCAGAGCAGAAAGCAAGMCTCCTGTGCCTCAGGAGCATTTCAGTCTTCCTGTAATGATGACAAGAAGCATTTTTTCCTTCCCCTTAAAAGCCCTTATGGTGATTTTTGCAAGGTTACCAGAGTGATACCTCATAGAGCCTGTAGGTAGCACAGAAACATATATTAACATGAATGCATTACATCCTATAGGATTATTTGTAACATACCTTATTAAGAGACCACCTCTAAGAAACCTCAAACACATAATATAGTTTTGCAGGCAACCACATCTGTTAAATGGCCTGTTTCTGCCTGTTTCTGTACCAGTACCATACAGGTGGCAGGACTGGCTGCTAGCTCAAGCATTAGGTAGCTTTTCAAGCAACTTAGAGTGCAAGATGGTTGACAGGCATTGTGCTGTCRCTGCTGGCACACTCACTCCTGCCAAGAGCTTCAATCAGATAGTGGCAAGTGCTGAATGAAAACTCTTGCATAAGCTGAAGTGATTGAATGTGCTGAAAGTGTTCTTCATAACAAGCTCCTTAGAGAWTTTTTTTGGTCCAGTGATTTTTATTGATCATTCGGCATGATCTTGTTAACAGTTATTCACTGGGAAAAAAAAAATACTTGGAGAACTGAAGAAGGGAACTGAACCCTGGTCGCCTACGTGCTGCAGAACGTGGAGATAATGGAGCTGTTTTAAATCTGCTGATTTAAAAAAAAAATCTCTCTATTCTGTTCATACCAGAGAAAGGAATCTTGTTTAAGTTTTCATTTGTGCTATTTCGTTGGACATTTTGACAAAAGATATTTATYTTCAGGTTTGAATCTGTGAATCTTAGGTAAAAAGATAAAAGCAAAAGCACTAGAGACTTAATCCTCACAGAATCCAGAAGATCAAAAATATTTGTTTATTCCAGTATATTYACACAGTCATTTTAATTGTTGATGGCTCTCCATTTTCTTTGTATAGACTGTAAGAAGCATGGCTRATCAACAGTACAAGAAATAGAGATCCAGTACAGTTTCATGTATTTGTGCACAATTTGTCCAAGTTTGGGTTGATTAGCATCAATGTGTGATCATTTAACTGCARGGAATTAACTCAGATCTATCAGAGTTCACTAATTAAGTGGTCTGCTTAACTACATTAGCACAGTAACAGCTTAGTTCTTCCAGTGCCATGTCTSTTTTTCAATCCTCGTTGCATCCTCAGTATCTAGATTTCAAAATTATTTATATTTTGAGATRTGTCCACTAATGAGAAATTGATTGCATTTTTAGTTCAGAAAGGAAGTTTGTGTGTACAATTATGAACCTGCTTGAGTAATTTTGAACCCAGCTACCTATCTGAATTCAAATGTTACCTTAATTACTCATGTATTACTTGAAAGAAACCTAAAAATATTCAGAGAAATACTTTTCTTATCTTTTAGAATGATCTGCATACCTGTCTTTTTATTGAGCTAAATTGTTGCATTGATATTATGTATGAGATTACACTTATCAATAGATCCTTTGGCACATGGATTAAAAAATGTGATGTGGAAGCATTTTAAGAAGAAAGGAGACTTCAGATTAATTGGTGCTATTACAGAAATGGAGGTTGCTTTAATATGTAGATGCATGCCACTACATATCTTTAGGGGAAAAAATTCTTCTTTGTGAATCTACCAGTGAATTCCTAATGGTGTCATTAAACAACAAACCACATTATATCATTGGTTACTGGTAGTATAGGAACCTCAGTCCCTCTTCAGATCAATTTTAATTAAAAGTATTAATTGAAGAAGAAAATTTCAGGAATTGAGGTTTTTGAGGCTGGATTCTCCACTCAGTTTCTCTGAGTGCAAATAAAACAGTACGTGATGTCAGGTGAGTTTTGGAGGGAGCTGGGATAGCCTTAGTATAAATTGCAGCATAGCATGGAGTTTTAAATTAACAACAGCTCCTCTTGTACTTCTGACATAGCCTTTTGCAAGATGCTTGCCAGAACAGAGGCTGTTTCAGCACTTTTCTGCCCATGTCTGGTGGTGTGTGTGGTGTGCAGCCATATCCATATCCATGCTGTTAAAAGGAGCAGTGGRCATCAGTTCCCTCTGCTGGCTTGAGCCTTCTTCCATAGGGTGACAGGAATGTGCACTACAGCACAATTGTTGTTTTCCAATGTAGTTCATCATTCTCTCCTTCTCTGTTTTGGTGGGAAAGGTGTCCACAGAGTAGTTAATCTTTATTCTTTTAGCAATTGTGCTTATGTGGTAGCAACATGGGATTTGTGTCTCAGTCTGGGGGGCACTCTTTGATTGTGATTTTATGTATTCTTGATGCATCTGGTAGGGAGAGAAAGGCTCAAGTGTCACTTCCCAGTGGTACGTGGCTGTGTCCATAGTGGTGAGTGAAACAGGCCAGGGATGGTTCTCTTGTCCTAAGGCTAAAAGGCACAGCATGCCTCATCTCCATATGGCTAAGTTCTCACTTCCCAAAAAAGGGTGGCCTCATTCAGCCAGTCCCTTGGGAGCATTCCTTGGCCTGTGCTGTCCCCTGAACCATGCCCAGCCATTGTCTGGAAACATGTTAGCTGCCAGGAGCCAAAACTGTGCCAGGGAGCAGGATTACAATGGAACAGCAAGGGCAGGAGCATGCTCCGGGCTTCTTTCTGCTTGGGTACAAACAAAACCATGTTAATACTGATATTCCCTAAGTTTAGTAGCATCTTTAAATTGTGTTTTCAGGTTTTCTGTCAATCATTTAATCAGGACTGGCATTAGAATTATATTGATTTCTAAAAACTATATTAAATGGAGTGTCAAATAACATTACAGCAAGGCAGAGCGCAAATAATGGAACATAGCAGTTTTATTCTTTTGGCAGTAAAAGACAAAGGTAATATCTGTACAGACCTTTTTTTTTTTTTTTTTTTACCTAAAAAGGGTAGGTGTGTTTTTCAAGCTATTCTTAAACTGAACTAGAACATATGTAAATTGAAATGCATATATGTGAAGTTCCAGCTGGGGAAAAAAATAAATCCTAAACAGATTGAAGCAAGGAAATGAATTGTAAGGGAAATGTCAGTAAATATTCAGATATCCTCACAAAATTTTTATCCTCATAAAAATATTTATTTATTCTTAAATAAATGCACATTTGTAAAATATCAGATTGCATATTCCAAACACAGCTTTAACTCTGTCCTTGTAGCCATTCCCAGTCTTAGTCTGCAGACCAGAGAACCCCTACAGTCAGAAACTCTACATCAAATAAACTCTRAGTATGAGAAACAGTCATCACACAATATGGTTACATTGGAATATTTTTGCTGTTTAATAACAGACAAAGTGGATATTTTATTTTGGAATCAAAGTGCTGTTATGTGGATTTATGGTTTATAACATTGGCAGTGTTTCTGAGTACTTTCTTTTCCAAAGTATATAAATATAAAGTGGTAAAAGTTTTGTTTTTAGCTTATAAATGTAGTTAATAATCTGTTCAAACAATAAAAAAATTCTATTTATTAATGACCAAGAAATGTTTGGGGGAGTTAYTTTTCAGAGGAGAATCTTTTAAACCAACTGGATGAAATGAATAGACAGTGAATATCACAATGGTTTGGGGGGAGTTCATGACACACCAGTTGATCATGTGCAACTTCAGTTATTAATCCATTAAAGTCATTACTGCTGCCAAGTCTTACTTAAAGGTCACAGTCTTTTTTAAGGATTTTGTTAATGAGGAAAAGARCTATTCCTGTTTGATCCCTCCAGTGTGTGCAGGCTGTGCTCTCACTGACTGGTGTGGATGTTCTGTGCTTGGAATTTGCAGCGCTGAGCAGTGGGTGGGCAGTAACGTGCGAGAGCTCTTGTGGGCTGCAGGAGGATTTATATTGATCCTCCTCTTCTGACATCCTGGGTTTTATCGTGGTTACAATATAGGCAAACACATCAGGCAATTAGACATGTRAAGACATGGTTCTGCTTGATTATTTGACTTCCTGCAACTAATAATGAGCTTTTTGAAAGATTTAGTGCAATTGCCATTGAATATAAAAGAAGTTTGGAAGCCTGTATGTGCAATGGAGTTAGGTGTGGTAGGTTAAGTTTGTCCTGGCATCCTTATTGAAGCTTCCCTGTAGGCACTATCAGCTGTAATCAGCGCTGATGCCAGAAATAACATTGCAGTGTCAAAAACATGGGTGTTTTAAGGGTATAGCCAGGGGACTTGAAGTGTTCACTTGTTTGTTTAACTTTAAATTAATAAAGACCCACAGGATTCTTTTCCTTTCCTGGGTTGTTGAATCCTGTCATTTTATTTCTTTTTAATATTTTTCAGAAAAACTGATGGTGTTCAAATTACAGTGAAAATACCTACTTACAGGCAGAATAATGRCCTAAAAGGAAATAAAGTACTAGCAGGATTTGGAGGAGAGAAAGAATACCTAAGATATAATTTAGCTGTTGCATCAGTCAGTGTATGCCTACACCTTGAACAATATGTTACCTTTCAGTTGCTAAAATTTCATCTTCTGGTTTTTTTTGGGGTTTTTTTTGGGTTTTTTTTTTGGTTTTTTTTTTAATGATAATTACTAGAAATGATCAGCAACAGTTCTAAATTATGCCCAGGCAATGGCCGTAAGATACTATAATAATGATTCCTACCATATGAGTGAATTTTGATTCTCAGAAAGATATAGGGTATACAAATTGAAATTCCTGGAAGAGTCTGGTTCATCCTATTGTTTGCTAATAAGGCTGTGGCTGTGAGGGTAAAGCAAGTTAAAATCAGCACATACTTGACCTCTGTGGCCTCTTGACCCTAATTTCTCCTGCATTCAGAGGCTGGCTCCTGGGCCCAGGTGCTGGACACTCTTCAGTGAATGGCTGACCCTGAGATCAGAATGKGACAATGTTGCTCTGAAGGAGTATCAGAATAAATCTAAAATCAGTAACCCCTATGATAAATACTTTAAAGGGTTGCCCTACTGAAATCCTCAGTATATTCTTCACATGGTAGTTAAACCATCAGCTGTAACTGTACTAAGAATTAAGAATATATTTTCTATAACATTTAATATCCTAATTATGTATATTCCCTTTAAGAAAAACACTTCTGGTTATTTCCAAAAAACCAGACTTAGAGTGACCAATCCTACACAGGGRCCAATATGTTTCTTGAAAATTTATAATGATGGCATTAATAATCAGATTATTAGAAGTGTAAATTATTAGAGCTATAAAGCTTGCAACTTTAATTTGTGTTGCTTACTTACTATGTTTCTGCTTTTGAACCAATTTGAATGCAACAGTCTGTTTTGGTAGTTTTAGACCACTTCTGCRTGCAGGTTTCTGTACACATTACTCTGCCACATTGCCTGCCTTACAAATATTASTCATAATTCTTTCAATGTCTTTCCTTCAGAACATGGAAATTAGCACTAAAGCCTTAGGTTTAGCTTTAGAAAAGGCTTTTTTTCAGTCTAAAGGAATCTTATGGTGTCACTTTCAATCTCTCCTGTGAAAGTTAAATTTTTTTCTCTTGCTTCCTTTTATGTTCAAAAACTTGAATAATTTATTACTGCAAAGGAATGTGTACCGAATCCAGTAACCAACAGAGGATGTGGAAAGATTTATTGGGAGARACATTAAGAGCATTCCTGGCCAGGTGTATTTTATTTCTTTTTGTGAAATGGAAAAAAAGAAAACTACTATACACCTCCAGCCAACTSCAGATATGGCTGGAAGCCCATTTGGAAGAGTGTCTGTAATTGTGAAGTGCTTCTTGAGATAAACCRAACAAAAAGCGATGAAGGGCACAAGGAGATTTGGCATTGCTGAATAGCAAAAAATGTGTGGCTCAATTTTGAAAGCAACTRCAGTGTTTGCTGTCTGAGTGGGTGTGCGCACGACTTCCGCTCTCCTTGTGCTTTTTCCAGCAGTTTATAGCCATGGGAAATGAGGGAGTGAATGCCCTACTGAACCACAGTAGTGGATTCTGAAGTTTGCCTTTGTACTCGTGGTCCATGACAGAAGGTCCTGAAGGAGCAGGACCTCAATACACTTCTGCACCTCTTTGCTTAACTGATAGAAGGTGTTACTCAATGAACAGCAAGGCAAAAAAACATGATTTTTTTTCTACCACAGTTTTTTGGAACTCTAATAAATAATTTTACTGCATTTTGGAATATATAACATGAATTTGTGAGGAGTGTGATCTTTTGYGAGGTTACAAATTGTAATTTACTTACTTGATTTAGGACAAAAATTCTAGTCAAATAGAAAAATCTTTTTTTTCAGGAATGATAAAAGAATCAGTTATAAACTAAATTTCTAATTCAATCCTGTTAACTCTCTGGCATGTTTCATTTCATTTACATAAATAACAAGGTTAATAAGAGCATTATCATAGAATCATAGAATAGTTTGGTTTGGAAAGGTCCTTTAAAGGTTAGTTGCCTACTCCAACCCCMAGCAGTAAACAGGGACATCCTCAACTAGATCAGGTTGCTCAGAGCCCTGTCCAACCYGACCTTGAATGTTTTGAGGRATGGGGCATCTACTGCCTCCATGAGAAACCTGTTCCATTATTTTACCACCCCATCACAAAAACTTTCTTCTCYATATGTAGTCTGAATTGACTCTCTTTTAGTTTAAAACCATCACCCCTTGTTCTGTTGCCACAGGCCCTACTAAAAGGTCTGACCCCCTCTTTCYTGTAGGCCCTCTTTAYATGCTGAAAGGCTGCAATAGAGTCACCAGAGCCTTCCCTTCTCCAAGMAGAACAATTCCAACCCCTTCAGGCTTTCTTCATAGGAGAGGTGCACCAACCCTCTCATCATTTTTTATGGCTCTCCTCTGGACCTGTTTCCACACTGGAAAAGTTCCAGGGACACCTCTTCCCTTTCAGCTTTTACTTCAATTGCAACTCTGCAGYTCCCTCTCTGCTAGCTTCCCTTCAGCAGTTGCCTTATTTATTAAAAAGCAGGTTTTGATGTTGTGTTTTTGTATAAACTGTAGAAATGGTTTCTTCTTTGTCCATTAGTCCAGGTTTCTTAAATCTTCTTTACAAACAAATTCTTCCTTCATGCAGCATCTTAAAAAAGAGGTGAAAATATGTGGAATCAAACTGTTCCATCCTTCTGCCCCAGACAGGAAGCTCTATCTCTATCCCATTTTACATGGATGTGAGTCTCATGTTACAGGACCCTCATGATGAGTTTCCTTGATCTGTCCAATTATCTGTTCCATTGTATGCTAGTCCTTATATAAAAAACCTTATATATAAAACCTATTGCTTGTCCTTATATATAAAACCTATTGCTTCCATCATGGAATAAATGGATGGATAAAATCTATTATTTTGGAGAAGAGCTCTTGATTTCTCTTTGTAGATTCTCCCTACCCTAGAGTTTTGAGACCTTTCCTTTTCTCTGTTGCTTCACAGAAATKGTTCTCTCCTATTTCTCTCTCCAGGGATGTCTCCATGCCTGGCTACACCTATTGCTATTTTCCCAGGGCACAAATGGAAATCTTACTGGTAGCAAAAGGCCAACCTTTTATAGTCCCTACAATTAAGAAAACTTTGTAATTAAACAAAAGACTCTTTCAAATGTGAGCTGGAGTGCTCATTTAGAAGCACGGAATCAATGTCTCATTTTATTACTGTTTCCTGTGTTGGTTTCTTTACTTGCCTGTTAAAACCAGACTACTTTTTAAAGTTATTTGGTGTAAAGATCAGCCTAAACCAGTGAAGTCCCAGTGCTAAAATGCCTTTGTGAATTGAGGTAGTTGGTAGACTACACATGGGATTAARTAGGTGCTTAAAGTTGCAGGTTTTTAAGTATGCTACTCCATTAAATCCTGTATTTTTTTTCCCCATGTTTTCAACGCCAATTTTTTTTGCTGCCTTTTAGATGRTAAAATTTAATAAGGAAGCCAGTGACAGAATCAAGTTTTTTGGTGGCCTCTGAGTAGCTAGCATTCTAGCAGTCTTGCGTCAATGAGATTGGAGAAAATGGTTATTACTATGACATTATGCTTCCTTAAAATAAAAGTTTTAGAAGTTCTTCTTCTAATATAGAGCTTTGTTTCTTCAACAACAATATGGTAATTTGGCATACTTAAAAATTGATTTAAAATATTTRCTTTTTCCACTTTTGTAAATATATTGTTTTCCCTACTCCCTCTTTTTTTTTCTTTTTGTTCCAGGACCCKTTGCTGCTTCAGGAGACAGTAAATTCTGCTGCTGCTCTTATCATGGCATTAATAAAGGACAGAAACCCGGAGCTGATTGGCCAGCTTTTGGTAGCATAAGACCATAAATCATGTATAGCTTTTGGAAATGTTAGTTTTTCATCTTCTGTTCACCAAAGGTCTTAAGCCATTTTATTTTTTGATGAAGACTCTGTATTTATGCCATTTATTATTAAGATCCTTTAACAGCATATTTTTGATATTTAAAATACAAATCTAATATTATGTATAAAGTGTAAAAGGAAATACAAATAATTCTGAAATACACTGGGTATATTTGTGAGGAATTATACTGGAATGTTTTTTAAAGTATGATAATTTTAAAAGGTGCACAGAGGACTCCAAAGCATTCATGCAGAATTTTAACCATGTGTGTGTGTTGTACTCTAGGACTGCATGACTTAAATTTTATTTCAGATAAATTAATCCTAAAGCACAGCTCMTCTACTTTATGTGAAATTATTTAAAAATTGCTGCTGTAATACTCATTAGTGAATATAGAGTTCATTACAKATTGTAGCTTTCCTGACATCAAGAGAAATGCATATTGCAGGAAATGTTGGAAAGGTCAGGGACCTGTTCTCCATGGAATGAAAATAATCTCAAATCAAAGGAAATATTTGCATAGGTACAAGGTGCTAACCCCCAGTTCTGCAGATGCAGTATGCTCTGGCTGTAGCCTCCTTGGTGCTACATTTCTTCCAGTGCCTGTGTGCCATCATTCAGAATTAGTTCCTGCAGTTCCACTGAAATTGGAAGAGTCTGTTAATTCATGTATGAGAATCCAGTTCTCATTTCTTGCTGCTTAGCAGRTGTATGTAGTCAATAGTGGCAAGGAGACCAAGCATTATGAATTCAAAGATACACTACACTGATAGTCAGGCGTGGACAATTGGGCCAGGAAGGTGAAATGGTGAATGATTATTATGTGGAGTATCTCCAGGTATCACAGCCACTAAGAGGAACACAAGCAGAGTCCCTGCAAACATGTCTTGCCYTATGCATCAGACGCAGAAATTGCATCTGTTCTGCAATTTGTGAAGGGGCTAAGTTAATGTCTTACATACCTGCTATGGCTGGAATAAGGTCTTGGAGAAGTGTGCCGACCAGAAGTGTCAGTGAGTCCAGTGGGTCTGTCAGTTCAGCAAGTTTCCYTCTAAAAATAGTGTTCCTCCCCTTACTCCCATCATGTTCCTCTCCCTCTGGTGCTCAGACAAAACTTAGGACAAAAGCTCCATGCTTGGTCCCCTTCCTCCTTCCCTTCACATGACTATGTGTATCTCTGGTTTAAATCCTTTTTGGAAGTTGACCTTGGTCCCAAACTTCCTTCATTCCATAATAAAATAGAGTTGTTAGCTGATGGTTCTATGTCCAAAGCAGATATTTTCTTCCACACACAAGTCATGCAAAGATAACTAACAAAGTTCTTGTTCATCATCTGCTTTCTTCTTTGCTTCTTTCTKCTCTCTACTTTGATTAATAATTTGTCCTTTTCTGACATTGTACAACATAAGCATTCATATTAGCTCTGTGTATGGCTATACAATAGGCGTATTTTATTCATACATATATTCATGTCAGTTCATATGCAGAGTATGCAAATAAATGAAGAACTAAAGAATTTATTACTGGTATTCATAATTTAACAGGACAGCTCTCACAAATAAGTTTTCTGAATGTACTTTTACATTAATAAATTTGATGATGGAATTCATCCCACAGGCTTTTAAAAGAGATGATGAAAGATGTTTCTTTGAGTGTATTTTGTTATTCTTGTTTGCTTGAAGATCAAAATGCAATCTGTGGTGTGTTTCTCCCAAATAATAAGGTGAATTTAGAAAATCCTATATGTTTTCTATCCACTCTAATTTATACACTGTGATACACCCTTACAATTGGTTTGTGTGTAACATCATTTGCTTAAACAGGCCTGTTATTTTTTAGGGTTGTTTTACTTATTTCATTCTCCTAAGAGGATTTCAATTCATTTAAAAATGATACTTCAACAAACTGCTGTAATTAAAAATATTTTAGTTGTTTATGGACTTATTTTGAAAAGAGAAMAGACAAGGCACAGCAAGAAGTAAGTTTTGGGTCATCCAATATACTTAGTGCTAATCCTAAATGGAAGATAATAAGTTTTATTAATGTGCTGTTAATCAWTGCATTATGGCTTTTTAATCTTTTGCAATCTTTTAAAATAATCTACAAACACTGAAAACTCCATTTTGCTGGAAGCAAATACACCAACAACAGAACTACTAAAACAGATCACAAAATACTAAAACTGCAGTAAAAAAAAAAAAANAAAAAAAAAAAAAGAAACAAAAAAAGAAACTGGGCTGTGATTAATGCTATTGTATATCCAAACCAAATTTAAATTGTTTTTTTGGGTGATTGTTAGTGCTTACAATGGGAATAAAGATATAAAATGAAATTAAGAAASTGGCTGATTGTTTTCTGTCTGTGCATAGCTTCTCACAAATAGCAGTATACATGAGAAACTTGGCAGCCTTTTGTACACACATGCTGTTTTGAATTTAACTAGTGARTCAGTCACCACCCATATAGCTTTGAACATTTGGACAGAGATAACAGAAAGTAAATAAAAGCTCAGACTCTGCCAGCCTTGCTTACCTTAMTCCTCAAGCACTCTAATTAGTATTCCTTGGGTAGTGTTCATCAGAAAAGAGAATGCAGAATGTAGCCCTARAAATGCTTTTCATAACTGCAAAGTTGAGAGAATTAGATTTGTATACTGAAACTAACCCACTTCATGCAAAATCGGAAATCAAATTGTTTGCCTTCAATCAGTTAGGTAGAAGATTTTCTAGTTAGTATTTTTTTTCTTTAGCTTTTCAGATGACCTATCTTAAAAAAAAAGGGTTGATGGTCCTCTAAAGAAGAAAGAAATGAAAAGGATAGAAGATGGTGGTATTATAAACAGAAAAACCCCAACTGTCCCAAAGCTGTAGCAAAAATCAAAGAGAAAGTGAGAAGTTACCTATTGTAATCAGTGGCAAAATAGTCAACTTTAGTTGAGCTCATCTTGATAATTAGTGTAGGCTGCAGAACAAAACCTTTTCTGGATGCCATGGAGCCTTTGGTGTATTCAAATTTGTATTTCTATATGACACCAAACTCTCATCGTCTCCACAGTGGTGTTCCAGGTGCCATGCAAAGAGAAGCATCCAAACGTAAGGTTTCCAATTAGTGCTTGGCAATTCTGAGGATACAGCAACTTTTCCTGTCTGTGGGTCATTCCACCAGAMAAGCATCATACTTTGGTTGCTCTGTTCTCCTTGCCTTGGGCACTTGCCACTTCTCACTTTTTGTTTGGGTTTTATTTCTGATAAAGAGCACATTCACTTTGAGACATGCAAAAGCTTTCTTATTTTATATCTCCTTCCTTTATATCTCCTTCATCCATAACTTCGATCTGAAAAATTTCTAATTCATTTTACCAAGCATCCACCAATGTGCAGATAATCCCTTCATTCCTGTTGAAGAAGGTTTGGGGGGGGGTCACATTAACAGTGTTCCTGTAGGTCAGAGTTTGGGGCAAGACCTACCTTTGTCCTGGCCCAGTGTGACTACTCTGATGAGTGGGGCATATAAATGGCTGGTAGTTGTAAAAACTGTGCTATGGGACAAATTGAACCCATCAGATTATTAGTGCTGATTTCTGATTACTCTCTCAGGTCTATATGCCAGATGCACTAATCTTATTCCTGTCTGACTGGAACAGCTTCCCTGCCTCCCCCCAATATTTTGCTAATTGCATTGATTAATTTAGATRTTTACTAGATGGTCAATTTTTCTCTTTGTGTAGAGAATGATGGAATGGTATTTGGAGGACTTTTAGTAAAATCACAACTAGTTCTCACTGAAACAGGGAGAGCTGCTGAGACTTTAAAAAAAGAGCAATACCAYCAGGGTCTTCCATTGGTAAAATCTGTTATGAATTTTTAAGGTATAAATATATATCTTTGTGTTATAGAAATGTAACATGAAAAGAAGTTCAGCTGTAACTACAGTTGTACTTAAGGCCAATCTTATGGAGCTGAATTCTGAGACTTAAGAAACTGCTTTCATTATTCCTGCCCAACTCAATCAATCCAATCTTTTCAGGTGATTTTGATTAATTTATAATGGCACAAGTTCAATGACTAATACCCTGCTCTGGTGATTACAATGAGATACCAAATGCAAAGTGTTCAAATCTTTGTACCCCAATGCCTGTACTTTCAGCTTCAGCCTGGTAATTTTTTGTGACATCTGTCTGCCTCAGCCCATTCCCCAGAATTCAGTTTATCTTGTGCTTCTGGCAAGCACCAAGGAAAGGAAGCAGTCACCAACGCTGCATTTTTTCCTGGTGTAGGTTGATTTTGATTGACAGGGCTGTAAAGCACTTGTTAAATATACATTTTCTTTCATTATTTCTTCCAGGAATACTCAATTAGTTTAGATATGTAAAAAACACACTTTCAGCACCTGTGCTGAAGAAAGTCCCAGCTGTGAAAATGCTTTTGCCGTAGAATAAAGTCACCTGCCTTGCATACATCAACCCRGGAAGCAAAGTGGCATTTCTTAATATATTTATTCCAAGGTTAATTTAAGCATGTGTTCAATCTTTAGATTGAAATGGATCTTGCCCTTCATCCTGCACCTATTYCTGTTTCAGAAACTAAAATTATAATTCAGTTAAAATGCCACAACACTGAATTATAACATAGTTACAAAGATAAATGAGAGAGTAAGACACTTGGACAAACAAGCTAAAAGGGATGTGAATTTAAATAGCATAGAGAAGCAAGAAGGCAAGAGAGAATATAGCAGAGCTGCACCAGATGGCAAAACCTGCAGAGGAGACCCCTTGAATGGCATGGTAGGCTAAGGGCTGCAGGCAGGAATGATTCCAGGTTCAGTAGCATTTCMGATGCAGCTCAATAAGGCATTTCCCTACTCAGCAGCCATTTTAGATAATCGTCTCCCTTGGTTAGTTGTTTGTTGTTACTTCTGCACCTCTTTCATTACTCTGCCCCCTTCCTTTTGTTTTCATGCCTCAGACTGGACACTTTAGATTTCATATTTGCTTTTCACTTCAGCCATTCCTGTCTTCTCCTGTGCTCTTTTCTCATCCTTCCCCCTACTTCTGTCGCTTATTCTTTCTCTCCACATTTGTCACTCTTTTTCCATTCCTCCCAGCCCACCATCGTCGAAGGAGACAATCCCCCCTCCTTTCCCAGGCCGTGGTCTGGCATCAGAAACCCTTCCTCGCTCCTGGATCGAGAACTGAGGCGTTTGGGCTTTGGCACCTCGGCGCTGCTCACAGCTGGGACCCGAAACAGATGTCACTTCCGCTGCCAGCTGCCGCCAGATGAGCAGCAGCTGCCCGAAGGGACAGACCTCCTGCATGGCAGCTGCTGGGATGACACCAATGCCGCCTGYTAGCTGGAGTCAAGCTGGAAGCAGAGCCATCCCGCTGAGGGGGAAACAATCCGCCCCAAGGTCAGCCCCCCCTTTCCCTGCTTCAGTAGCCAAACTCGGGTTTGTGAAGTCAGCGCCTAGTCGAGGAGCCAGATTTGCAAATCGGTCAGAATGGAAGCAGCAACAAAAAAAAAAAAAAAAAAAAAAAAAAGCCAAATCCAGGTATGGCTTTAAGTCCTGGTGCCTGGAAAAAGTATGTTTTCACTTAGTAACCAGTGGCTTTGCCAGGAATTGCTCACAGACAAAAAGCAAGGAACCCCACGATGCTGTGTTAAGCAGTTCCTTTCCACAGCAGACATGGCCTCATTGAAGCCCCATGAAGTCAACGGGGCTGAAATTTCCGTGCCGTGCACTCAGGAATGCATGGCATCTCCTCCCTCTGGCCATCCTCAGCTAACCCACACATCACCATGCTGGTTATGCTGGGGGCCTATTATTATCATCATCATTAGTTTTATTGTGCTGCACTTCTAAGTGTGTATTTATGCTGTGCTCAACTCCCTTGCCATTTGGTAGGGAGTATTATGGTCTTGATTAATTAAACTTAATTCCAGCTCTGTTTTGGAATTTAGTTGTGATTCCAGCTTAAGCACCCACAGGCCTGTGGGACATGGGGTTATAGGGGCACTTCTGAAGGGCACTTCAGAATTGATTTCTCTTTGAATACTCACTCTGAACCCCGTGGCAGTAGAGTAAGCCTAAAAGAATGATTTCATGCAGGCCTAGACACAGACTTGTTCTCTTCTGGACACTGTATTTTGTCCCTCTCTCCTGTATGCTAGCATTAAGGGTTGTGCTGCTGTGTAGGAATTCAGATGAGGAAGCGGAAAAACTGTTACCTGTCTGGAAATGAACCCTGCAAAACTAAGCCTGGCTAGCTTTCAGCAGATTGAGCAGGTGGGATGGCTTTGGGGGAGGAGGAACATCGTGATTCCTGCTGCAAAGGGATGTGCCGGAGGCGAGTAGGGCTGCAACAATAGAATCACMGATCTGCCTAAACTGACTCAGCCGTGGGGCACTGTTTTCCTTYACTTTGCAGTCTCAGCTCCTGCCTGTGTTGAAGGTGAGATGAGTGTTTATTAATCTCTTTTGTGCCCCTTGTGCACACAGGGCTGTAGGCAGTGCAGGAGGGTCAGACGCTGCATGTGGCTCCTCTCTTTGGCTGTCATGTGCAGCCTTTGTGAGCAGTAAAGTAAGCCCGGCTGTGTGTTGTGACATGCAAASCTCTCTGAAAATGATACATCTGAAAATGCTCAGAGGTGAACTGCATTCCAGACTGGTAGGTCAGGATAAAAAAAAAAAAGGAAGGAAGGAAGGAAACGAGGTGTCTCTCACCCCTTCTGGGAGTGGCTGCTTACAGCAGATCAAAGAAGTACTTTTATGATGGATATTTCAAGAAAAGCTGCAAAATGCCTTGTGTGCACAGCAGAAAACACACATTACTTCTCCTTGGTTGTTTGTTTTTTTCTTAATATTTAAAGCAACTGGCTTCACTGACTTTGGTCTTTAATCCTCTTTTCGACTGTGCACCTTTGTGTAGGCAGCTCCACAGACTTGGAATTAGCAGGATTTGTCCAAAGCTTTGCTGCACCGTGGTTACTTACTGTTACAGGATAAAAAAGGTCATTSCAGTGGCAGCAATGCACCCTCTGCTGGTGTCCGTCAATATTTTATCCAAATTCTTCCCCAAACACTGCTGATGGCAGAGGAATAGCCAGTATTTTTCTCTCCATCTTCTCTGATTCCCAGCAGTGGTAACCTGAGGTGTTGAGATGGGCTGAAAAAACACTGGGCACGGCGTTGACTCTGCAACTATTGGCCCCACTTCAGCCCTAAKGACTACAAAGTGAAAAACAAAGATGCAACTTCCTTCAAAAGGAGGCTGGAAAACACCCTTAGCATGTGGGCTAATGGAAAAATGGGGATTCATGCTAATCAGCTTGTGTGGGTGGAGGATTGCAAAGCATTTGTTATCGTCTGGGATGGCTCCTGCCAGCGCAKATCTGCCTCAGGCTGGATTCTTGGTAGTGATTTTTGCAGACCTTTTTCGTTCCTCTCTAAACATACCAGTAAGATTTGTTTCAGATTTCTGGAAAACCCTAAATTACAGCCAAAATGGGAAAGTTCTGGACAATTCTGTGCTCAAATTATGAATATTCAAATAGTTTTCTTGAATACTATTTTGTACTTCGGTGAAAATCTCAAGTATTTATCTTTATTTTTCAGTTTTATGAATCTTAAGCCAAATCTGATTAAAACTTTAGAAGCAGAAAATACGTAGAAAATAGCTGTAGTGCACTGTGATAGATGTGGTCCGTGACTCAAGTGAGCATTAATGAATGGCTGGGCATTTTCAAAATGGCAGTAAGTGGGAAGCAGGTAAATGTCAGCTCATCCTACATGATCAATCTTATATGCAAATTTTTTTTWAAAAAACTGKTTTTGAGTGTGAAGTAAAATARGAAAGAAAATCTCAGTAAGAAGACACATCCACTAGATTCAGTGAGGATAACAGAATGATTTCTAGTCCATGTTTACCATAAAGAATATCCTTTAGAATGAATCTAATATTAATTTATGTTCTTTATTAGGTTTGTATTTTTCCACAAGAAAGCATTTGGATGGAACCTCAGAGGATATTTCGGGACAAAATGCGATATTGTAGTTATTCATTGTGGAAAAAATCAAGCTTGTAGACTTGTTACAGATAATAATGCCTTGGAATTAAAACACTCTGCTCTTCAGTAGCTCTTTCACGCCCTCTGCAGTTAAAACTCTGTTTTGTGTCTGCGCAGYCAAAGCATGTTTTTCCCAGTTGCAGAATGCAGTACCTAGGCATAATGAAAACTGTAGAATAGTAAGAGCTATTGGAAATTTTTTTTTGTATTACCTGTAGGCTAGGTTGTGACTTTTATTATACTCTCACATTTAATAAGCATTGCAGTAATGCAGATGATGCTGTGCTTTCCCAGTGGTTCCTCTTGCATGGCATGARCTGAGAGYGCAGAAGGAAACAAAGGTGCCCTCYTGGGTGAGATYTTTSCTGGGTTTTKCYAYGTGCAGGCATCCATCTCCACTCAGGTCTGCAGTTCTATGCATATTTGCTGTCAGGTAGAAGTTATCTACAGATGACTGTACAAATTACTTTAAAGCAACTGTGAGACTCATCATTACATGTAACTTTTTTTTTAGCATCGCTTTCAGAGAGTGCTGATCACATTTAGGCACAGAATCATCTGAAGCAATTCTACCCAAAACAGTTATAAATGAGAAAAAGTGTATTATATAAATTGATTGCGCCTCAATTGCATTCAACTAATGTCAAAGACACGTCTAACTTTTGGACATACAAAATTGTAAAATAGTGCACCATAACCCTTCTACTTACATTTGAAGAGAAATATGCAAGAGTGCATAAAAATTTCATTGGTTTAAAGAAGAAATGGTCACTTTCTACAGTGCCAAAGGCCAGTCCTGAAATATCAAGAGCAGGACTCCTGTGGAGGAAAGAAAAAGTATGATATAATTAAGTGAAAGATCATTAACAATAGCAGTAATAATAATAATAATCATAATAAAAGGAATTAAAAGATGCAACAGTCAGAAATGCCGAGAAGGTGATCTGCTGTTTAAAATATCACTGATACCTTATTTTTCATACCAATGACATTTTCAAGAGTGACTGCTGGTTACTGATTCTGGCATGGGCTTCCACTACAGACTAGAACAGGCCAAATATATATATTTTATATATATAATTGAAACAAGAATAACAACTGCAAGCTATCTGGGCTATGGCTCTCACTGTCCCTGCTGTGACACTGTCAYTGCTGTATTCATTAGTAGGAACAACACGAACTCAGACACTSTTCTAACTAAATTATTTCTGAAGAAGCTAATATATTGCTGCACATTGAACACATTACTTTGGGCTTCTAATCTTCACTGAGACATTAATGTGCCAGCCACTTTTAAAGTAGTGACTGTTCTCCAGGAGCTGCATAGCCTAAAATACCCAYCCGAGGAGTGAGGCTGGACACAGATGCTGTAAGGAGGCTGGGGAAGGCCAAGAACCCAGGCACTGCTTGAGGAAAGACAAAGTCCTAGAAAAATGAGGCCAGTGYCAGATCAGAGACACCTTAGACCCCCACTGTGTCTTGCTGCCCAATTTTCTCCCCATAAAAGAGCAAAATGAGACTCATCATTATGCACATGTTTCAGTACAGACCAAAGAATCTGGTTTCCTGGGCGCTAGTCCTGCTCATGGAAAATGAGAGCTGGCAGGTTGGTAAACTTCCCTGTGCTTCAGCCTCTGCCTCTATGCAATATGAATAATGGCTACTTCACAGCAGCATTTCTTACAGTGAGTGTATTCATATTTATGAAGTCTTTTGTAAATTGAAAACCATAAATGCTTGAAAGTGCTGTCTTGTAAAATTTATTACTGCTGAGATGATACTCGAGTGCCGAAAACAATTCTGTGTTTTGGGGAACCCTTGATTAACCAGTTGAACCATGGAGATCTTCGTTTGCCTACATTCATTTTTTTGGTGGCTCTCGAGATAATAGGTGGTATTATTCATGTACCTGAAATATAGGGAAGGACCTTGGACTACAGAATGTATCAGTGTATTAAAATTACTCAGCCATGTTTCTCATTTGACTCATTCATTGTTGTGCAGGAGATTCATGAGTGTTTATGTTGTTTATCAGCAACATGAATTGAGCTGAAATGCTGTTCAGACAGACCCATAGACACTGATGACTATGCTGTTTAGAACTGTGCTTTTTTGGAAGTGTTTAATGGAGGACACTGGATTTCCAACGTGTGTGTGCAGTGCTAGGGGCGCAGGGCTGGTCCCTTTGTGTGTGACCCTGCAGCCCAGGCTGTGCCACCTCACAGGGGGCTGGGTGAGGAACAGATCACTCCCCACCTGRGGAGAGGTCTGGGGGGACAGGCACCCCCTGTTGTTTGGCATTCATTTCCTGGCAGAGCCTTCTTCTTGATCCCTGCACACAATGCTGCAGGTGCATTGTACCCTCACCCCAATCCTGACCTGGCTTAGCCCATTCCCAGCCTAAAAAGCCTGGCTGGGATGGTGACTGAGCTCGGGACCTTGCTCCCACAAGGGACCATCAATGGGAACCATCCCCACATCCCTTTTCACCACTGCTGCTCTCTGCTTCGCGCTGAGGCTGACATTTGGTAGAATGAGGAGAAAAMCCTTGGGAATATTCCACCTGAACAAATTCTTGGGAAGAAAACATATTGATGACAAAGTTGCAGTGATCTCTGGCACCAAATCAGAGTAAGTCAGGGGGTTTTGTTTGTTTAAAACTCATGGGATTCAATCAATTCACCAAAGCCATGGCCTAGAATTTCTGTGTTGCTGTGCTGGCTTCAGAGGAGAGCAGCTCAGGATCTCATCCCCAGCTGGCAGCTCTGCCAAGAGCCTGAACAACACCATCATCATCATCTTCTTCTGAGGCACTGAAGCAAACTGCAGGCTCAGGGAGGAAGCTGGTCAGCTCTGGAGTCTTTGTGAAAKATGTTCAGCCAGGAAAACTAATCCATAACAAAGACATGGCATTAAGCAGCAGAATATTCCACCCATGAGGCAAAACACTATTACATGTGAAATATGTAATGAAATTAAATGCAGCTTAATAATAAAAGAAACCAAATCAAAACAAAACAAAAAACAGAAAACAAAGTACTTGAAAGAAGCTGCATTTGGATGTTGAGCTATGTTTTACTTTGATTGAAAACACTCAAATAGATGTTTCAAAATTTCCCTTTTTTTCTCACTATTCTTATTAAGAAAAAATTGAAAACGGCGTTTTCTGTCTTTGATATAGGTTGAAGATATTCAAATGTCAGAYTTTATGGAGAATCAATAAAATCATCTGTGCCCCTCAGCTCCTGCCAAACAGCGTGGTGAGAGAGATGGTGGATAGATATGCTGGAGGCAGCCCTGCAGGAGGAGGGGGCTGTGCCAGAAAGGGGTGGAAGCACCTGAGAGCCAGAGAAACGGGCTGAAATCCTAAAATGCTGAGCAAGAGGAAGTAAGCGATGATGATGTTAATCTTGGTCCTGCGATAAGCGTTCAGCATCACCTCTTATTGGCCTTTCCAGCGGGATCCCCGCGATGAGCGGTGGATGTTGGGGGGATTGCAGGGACAGGGAGCGAACCCGCCCGGAGCWGGGGAGGAGCGGAGGGGCTGCTCCTGCAGGGGGAGTCGAACACCACGAATGGGAGCGGCGGCGGCTCCCGGGGCTCCCGGGAATTGCGGTGCTGCCGGCTGTAACACGCACCTCTGCACCTACTGAACCCCTTAGCAGCTCAGCCCTATTAGCTGKGATTTATACGCTGTGTGTGATAAARGTTGGCCGATGGGTTTAGCTAATGTAAAGCCGTTTATGATATTACGGATATTAGAGGTGGAGGAAAGGGAGGCCGCCTGGCATGTGCCAAGGCTTGGGATCTCTGCTCTCGATGCAGTCATTCCCAGGCTTGTGGGTACGTCCATGATACTTAAACTGTATTAAAACTTARAAAGAAAGTATATTGCTTAGCAAATCCTGCATAGAATTCTTTAAAATTGCATTTGTGATGATGCATTATCTCAAAAATAATGTCATACAATCAGATATTAATGGATGAGGATAAGTCAGCAAAGACTGAAGATAAATATCTGTTCAATACTAAARCACTTATTCTCTGGTTCTCATTTGTCGTCTTTCTTTAGGATATAGTGTGCAGAAGGCGGGGGCTCTTCCCAAGAGGTCTAGAGCAGTGTTGTGAGTGACAATGTAGAGGCAAGGGAGCTGCACCTGGTATGTAGTTTGGGGAAACAATTACCAGCTCCTCCACGACTGCCAGAGCCAAGCAGGGCTTGAGGGAGCTGCAACAATCCCTGTGATCTCTGTCTGGCAGACACTGAAAGTGCAGGCACATGCACAAAGGCACGTTCAGAGCTGCACCTGCACACGTCTACATTTATAGGTCCTGTCTTTAAGCCAGGGGCAGTCAGTTGTCTCAGTTGTCACCAATCTCTTTATTCTTTTGCACTGTTCGTTGGATCCACTTATTTTAAGCACTAGTGCTGGAAATGCAGTGAAGAAGTGCCTCACCCCAGCTCAGGAACAATTCATAGCTCCAAGTTGATTGGACTCCTTTGCTCAATGTTAAAGTTGTCTAAAGACCACCAACATGTAAGATGCTTGAATATCATAAGGATACTGGATCTTTTTACGCACTTCAGCCAACTTAAGTGCTGAATGTTATCAGTGCAATATACTTGGACAATATTCTGGCTSTATCAGCTTGCTGTATTCCTGATCTTCCTTATTAGATTAAATACAAGAGCTGATAAATGACAGATTCCCTTTCTCCAACTATTTATGAGCACATTATAATTTTCAGACAGATTTTTTTCTCATTGAATGCATTTTACTGAGTCAGCYCTTTCCAATTATTCTGATCTATTTGAGACAGAGATTGAAATTTTCTACTAGTTAGCTAGCTGTTAATTAGTTAGCTTAAATAAGTATACAATAAAAAGTAATTCTCAGTGGCTTGAATGTTAACATTTTGCATGGGAAGATCCCCAAGTACTTTATAAACATTCATTAAAGGTGACAGCAAGCAATGTGTAATAGCCAGGGAGAGCTGTTCCCATTTTGCTGAGACACAATTTCTTAGTCTTGATTTACCCACAGCCTTGACAGCGAGATAGTGCAATTACACATCTTGACAGAAGCACACAATCAAGAATTGCTGCTACCTCTGCCCCAGCTTTCCTTACAATGTGACCCTTCTCTATAGTAGCTCATTTGCTAATTCTACAGAAGCCTTTGACAACCCAGCTGTTTAAAAGGGTTTAGCTAGGTGTTGCATTAAAAACTAGCATGATTAATTTTGGTTTGCAGGTACCCCTTTTAAAATCCACAGTGTCCACATTAAAGATCAGAAGCTTTCTCCAGATAGAAATGTAAAGCAGCATATGGTATAACTATCTCTGAGTATGTTATTCATTAAAAGAGAAAAGAGCTGCTGAAACTGCAACTCTTCCTTGTACTTTCAGTCATGGACTGTCAAGTGAAGCTCCCCTGAAATGGTAACTTTTGATCACCTGGAATCAAGTAAACAAATTGTTCATGGAACGCTGCTGGTCTCCATGCTAATGCAAGGACAAATTGAAAGCTGAGGAATCTCAGCTGTCTGTGTGGAAAGATGAATCATTGGAAGGTTATCATTAAATATAATGGTTGCRAAAATGAGGGAAATAAATGGAAGCAGGAAAAAGACATGCCTAGATGTCCCTCACAGTAACCCAGTGGTCCAGCCATACTATATGAGGTGTTGCTTCTGGAAATTGTAAAATAACCCCCAAAAAATTCAGTCTCCTGCATATTGTTCTGGACTTGCACTCACAAACACTGCCTTCTGTGAATCTTACCAGCTCGCCTGCAACACAGGCCTGGCATGACTCATTTCATTCTTCGTTGGTTCATTTGATTCTTCTATCAGTCTGGCTTCTGTTACTTGTGATTACTCTGCAGTAGATTCCTTTTCATGGTAGAAAGGATTAATGTAGAAGGAAATGGAACAGATAGATACAAACAGCTTGTTTTCAAGACCTGAAAAGCCTTGGGAGAGTCCTTGTGGTGAGGTAACATTGATGCAATTAATAACTCTGGGATTTGTCCTCAGGAAAAGAGGTTCAATCCATTCCTTGTAAATATGAAAATATGTTTCAGAGAAGTATTGATTTCTACACTGATTTCTCTTCTTTGGAACAAACCAAACTCCTTGAGTGTTGGCCRGTTTCTGAGGTCCTGCAAGATAACATGAGCAGAAGTTTTGACAAATTGTCCAAGGTACTTTATCAGATTTCTCCTGAGGAATGGAGACCAAGGAACGATATAGCTCATTAGCTGCCAGTAATAATATTGCACTCTTATCTTCTGAAGTGGAACAGGATTTAAGTCACATATACAACYTATGGTAATCTCCAAGCAAGTTACTATCAGGACAGCAAAATTCTTATGATAAAAGCTCATGTGTTGTTTTGGTTGTCTTGCCACACTGCAGGGATTTCCATCCCTTAGCGATTTGTGCACGGTCAGGGGTAGAACACAAAGTAGCTTCAGGGAGAGACAGACCTGGGAGCCCAGTGCCAGCACTTACCCCTGCACACTGACACTTCCCAGGATGGTCAAGGCCTTCTGGCAGCTCGTGGTCAGAGTCCTTTCCAGGCTGTATCTCAGCCTCAGCTGCAGGTCCTGCTGGCCAAACTCCCTTCTGCTGCACCAGCTGCAAAGCTTCTCCTCCCTTCATAGGCAGCTACTGTCACCCTCAAATCCATCATTTCCAGCCCTGTACTATCATGAGCTCTGTGCTTTTCCAGTGGAAGGCACTTTCATACCTCTGATTACTTTTTTCTGATCTTTGAACTGAAAAATCTTACTGAGCCCTGTTTCCACAGGAGACCAGAAATCTCTGTATATCCCCCTGGTGTTTCCTAGAGCAATACTACCTGCACCCTTTATTTTTTTCCTCCCCTGCTCTATAATTTCAAAGACAAAGCTTTTCTTCTCATTTYTCACACTACCCTCTTCCAGCTGATACTAATGTACCAACTGCACGTGGAAAGGGCCCTCATGGTGCTCTGAAATCCTGTGCTGCCCTGGTGTAGACAGAAGTCTGTTCTGATGTTAAGTAAGTTTACAGAGACATCAATGGGTGATGTTATAATTCAGAAATACTGAGTTTTAGAGACAAATCCTGATAAAAATATATATGCTCAAAGGTTGYATATGTAATATATATATCACATGCACTTATATCTATCTATAAACAAAATCTATAGCTTGTATATAAAAAGTATATGCACACAAATATATGCATATATGCATTTGTTTGCATTTTAATGTCCATGGGCCTAGGAGAAACACATGTAAACAATATGCAGTTTGGGGAACAAGAATAGAACCTGTCAGTATTTAAGATGTTAATGTTTAAAACCAGACTGCAGGTAAGTAATAAACAGGCAYCTTCATCAGACGTGTTCACAAATGTAATGATGACCTAGGTCTGATTAAGGCAGATGTSAAACATGAAAGAGCAGGCAGGAAGCTCCAGGAGGCTGAGAACAAACATGAAGAGACTGGAATCTGAAAGGCCATGAGGAGTGAATGTTGAAAATGAGATGGTAAAACCTGAGTTACCCTGAATAAGCTCCAGTTTCTTGTTTGAATGCTTTGTGAGTGGACCAACACAAAATGTTTACTCTCGAGACTTGGCAGACTGTTATCTTTCACCTTGCTGAGGCATTAGAAAACAGTACTGAACACTGAACAGACAAAGTTGGCTAACGTTTTCCCCCAGTAGAAGGTTTTTTTTTTTCCTACTGGTCCTTAATGCTGTCATAGTGTTTGCAAAATGAGGAGATTTGTGGTGTGGTGTGGTGTGGTATGGCACAGTACTGTATCATGGAGGGTTTTTAAAGCTTTATAAGATCTAGAAAGCCATTTGCCAGGCACAGTAGCAGACAGCTGCATGGCTTGGCAGAGCTCTGCCTCTCTACCACCACATGTGCTAAAATGGCCTATTTATCATACACAACACTATAGTCCTTTCCATTTATTCATATAGCCTCATGGAATGACACAGATTTCAATTAATATTAAATACATTTTAGCAGAACTGCAGACTATAGAATAGTTTGACTTTATGAAGCTTTATTCGCTTGTTTCAGGGCTTTCTGCTGCAGCTGTWTGGGGGATTCAATCCAAAACCCCACCTACAGCAGGGGGAACACTTTCTGCGTCTTTAAAAGGTAACAGAGCAGTCCAGAAGGTGGGTGAGATGATTAGCCTCAAATTCAATTTTCTTGTGCAGACAAACACTGGTTTTCTGTTCTACTGTCTTACAATGAGGAAAAGTCACTTAGGACAAAGTGCCTTGCTCAGCTGATGAGCAAAGTTTCAAAGAAGGAATCCTTTCTGTTTAAACTAACTCTGTATTTCTCATGTACACTTCCAAATGATTSTGTGCCCCTGTCCTTCCCCAAAAGTGCATCAGCAGGAGGTACTGCAGRCCCCTGTTAGCACAGGTGGTGTCACCCCAGCCTCCTGTGCCAGGAGCCACATTGCTGCCTGTAATGCTGTGGCCACTACAAGGAAAGTGCACTTGTGAGAGATTTTAACTTAAGGGGAACAAAGGAGAAGGCTGAGCATCAATGAGGACACAGAAAGGTAGGAAGAAAGCAAGAAAATACCAAAAACCACTAAGTGAACTTAAGGAAACGTCAGAATGGGTTARTTTCAAATGCTGGGCTCTGTAATCTAGTCCATTCACCTCTTCAGTAGTTATTATGCTGTCACCATGATTTAGAWAATGAATGAATACCTTTTTTCAGCATTTGTCTTAATGGTCTTGTCCTATTTCAACTAGCTCTGTTGAACTGAATCTTCTTTTTGTACATAATAATTGATCAAGATAGGATCTKCACWTGAAACAATTGGAGAGCTCTTTACRTTACTTAAATAATGWTATTTTGCAASTRTGATTTCCTTAGATGCATCTGCCACAATTAAATCCAGTCTGAGGTCTGGCTGAAAGCAGTTAAGCCCCCTCCCSAGCTCTCTCCAGCTGCCAAACTGGACAGCCTTCATCTGTTTTTCGGAGTTCAGCTTTTTCACATGCCACTAATTAATCTTAATGATTAGCTAATAAAAGCCCTGCTCACTGCTTTCTTCTCTACCTGATGTCTATTCCACTAATTTATATCAGAAATTGTCCAATGGAATGAGTTATCATCGATTACAAATTGAAGAAAGCTGTTTCATTGACTCTAGAACATTGAACACCAAAGGCCTTGCATTTCCCAAAACCCGAGCAACAGAAAGTCAAGGTGGAAAGCCACTGGCTTCASAGGTTTGTGCATCAGACCTTACTCCCATCCAGCTGAAAGCCTTTAAAGTCCTGGCCCATRGTTCTGCTCTTTGTCCCCAGTGCCAGGGGACAAAAGTGCCTGGAAGTGTTTGGCTCAGACAAAGAATTCCATGGGAATGGAAGGTGGTTGATTCAGGGATTCCTGCCAGGTTGCACGTTCATGCAAGGAAGCCCAGAAAGTACCAGTTAAAAATGAGATTTTCCATGGAATACCTGGTCTGAGACTTGATGAACCAGCACAGCTATTAGTGAAAATGATTGTTTTCTCAGTTTTATAGTTGTTAAAACAATGGCTTCAACAAAAGGAGAAATTTCTTTAAGGTACAMCCCCTCTGTAATTGTTTCTAATGCCATTTTTTATAATGTCTGACTTGAGACATTTGAAAAATAGTAATTCATTTGTATTTGAGCTGAATCCAAGTTCTTGAAAAGACTTGCAAAGGCAGAATCTTGGATTTTGGCCATTTCTTTCTGGGTGGTAAGCAATAATCAAATTAATGATTTCAAATTAGTTAAAAAATCATCTTGAACCAAAACMAGCACAATTACAAGCAGATGGACAAACAAGAACAATAGGAACTCACAATTTAACCAGCAGCTAGCTATTGTAAAACACCTCTGGTAAAAGAAAAACAAACAAAAACATTTTTAGGGTGTTTTCAATGGGGCAGTGTGATTACATTAGCTAGAGGCTGTGAGTTCTACCCCATCAGTGACATTACTGCAGGGACTCAGTTGCCCACTGGCTTCCAGGACAATCCCAGAAACAAAACCCTGTCCAGTGGCAACTGCAGAGGGGAGCCTTGATAATAAATCCGGAGTTTTATGATTTGTGCTTTTTTTACAAAGAAAATTGTCTCTGACACAAAAAAACCTGAACCCACAAACCTGTCTCAAAAATTGGTAAACTTTGCTTCTCCTTAAAATAATGTCTCATTGGTGAGAGTTGTCCTGGCCTATGGATGGGCAGCTGAGACATTCCCAGAGTGTTCCCAGGAGCCAAGGCCAATGWGCACAGGGCAGCCAGCTCTGCATTAGTAAACACTCTTATCCTTTCAAAACCATGTGTCTGCTTAMAAATTATCTTTTGGGAATGGTTCTGGAAATCTCCTGCTTCTGATTTGTGCCTGGGAGTGGTTTGAAGGGTAGTTGGCAGCAGCCTTGAGGCTGCTAGGGATGCCTGACACTTTAACACCATAGATGATCATAATTCAGTGTCCAGGACTGTTCCCAGGCCCTGTTTATTTCACCAGGACACATGTAGGCTGAGAAGAAAATTARCATGAAATATTTGGTTTGCTGAGAATAGAGCAGTAGTTTTAATAGGACATCTATTACAGAGATGGATTAAACCAATGTGATGCTCTTGCCTGCAGAACTAATTACTAAACCCACAAGAAGAATCCTTTCAGTAGCACTGATATTATATCAGAAAACAAACTTGTATTCAGCACAGCTCCAGTGCTTTGCAGTTGCAGTCATAATTTTGCCAGCATCAGGAAAGAATCAGATTAACCTGCAGTAGACTGATGTGACCTATGAACCATCTGAGAGGTTTCTTGGTGATAATGGCCCAAACTGGGAAGCATCTGTTAATTTCTTCTCTTACTTTGTACATCTGTTATCAGCCCCTGGTGTGATTTGATTTTTGGGAGCTGGATTTCCTTTCACACACACCAAAATGCTCATTTCAATCTCCTTCATGCTGTTCACTACAAAACCCTTGATTAATGTGCCGAGGGCCAAACCTGAAGAGGGACGATCTGTCCKTGCTGCTGCTGGTTTCTAACACTGAAAACAAAGCTTTTAGACAGTACAGGGAGAGCCAAAGCCTACAACACCTATTTTAAAGATTATCTGTCAGTGTCAGCAACAGAAAGGACATTCACCTCCTCAACCATCGTCTGTAATTTTGTCTGGGCGGGTGAAAGGGAAGGAGAGCACAATGGCTTCACCTCTTCYAGTTCTTAATGATCCTGCCTTCCCCCAGTCAACCTACGCAGAGACATTTACAGCCATCAAACATACAGACTGCCAGACCTAGGTGTGTTGGACTGAGCCTCCAGGGATCTCAACCAGATGGAATTTTAGGAGAGGACACAGTTCATTTCAGAGCAATCCGAATGAGCAGCTTTCTTTTCTTTATTACACCATTGCATTTGGCAGCAATCCACCAGAGGCAGATTCTCTGCTCTCTAAGGAATGATCTGCCCACTCTGTCCATTTAACAGGACGTTCAGCTCAGAAAATCCAGTTGCTGGTCACACATGTGGAGCAGATGTGCGAGCATGCGTAGCAAAATAAAAAATAAAAAATCCCAGCAGTGTACTGGGAGAAATGTAGCGTAACTACTGAAAAACAGTGACACAAAGGCTCTGATTCTGAAACAGTGGTTATTGTTGTTGTAAGGAGGATTTTTCTTATTACTCTTTCTTAGGGAGGGAAAAAAAACGTAATAAATCCTTTATTGTTTTTCTCTTTGGAGGTCAGGGAGGATTATTCATGTTATACTAATGTGGCTTCTTTGTTCGATTYCACAGACTTCTCCTTACAAAGATATGATTCTAACTATTTTGACCAGACTATCTTGGGGCCCTACCTCTCAGGAACTGAGTGCTGGAAAACTTCCACTGGAAAAAAAAACACAGCCTTCTAAAAGAGAGGATATCAGAAGTATACATCTTTTATCCATGCCCCACACACTTGCATGTAAAGGGAGAGCACCAGCTGTTTTTCTCATGGTGAATAAGGGTTACTTGGGGAAATCTGACTTCCTGTTTTTACATGGACAGCTACATTGTTGCATAGCCAGTTAATTTTGGTTAGGTCAATAGAGCAAGTTTAATTATTGGAACCTACCTTATTCACTCAAGCTTCMCACTGTACAGAAGGAAGAGGGATTGCTAGGAGCTCCAAACTGTGCACAGAAGCTGAAAAGCTCATCTTAATTGCGTGGCCCCTGCTCAAACATAAAAAAAAAAAACACCCTCTCTTTTTCTTTTTTTTTCTTTAGTGGCGGGGTGGGGGCAGCAGGGGAGATGGGCTTTGCTGAATAGTGCAGTTTGGACTGCAAACTAAATTTCTTAGTTCAAAAAATACTGAATAAAAATCTTACAGAGATTTATATTTTTATATATCTATATATGTGTATGTGTGTATATATTTAAATATATACTAACTGAAAACAACAAAACTTTGCAAACTCCCAAATTAAAATCTTTAAAACACTGGAAGCAGCTTAACTATGCCTATAGAGGTGGTGGGAAAACAGTTCATTTCATCCCCAACAGCACCAATCAAAACAATAGAGAGCAATCCCTTGCAGGTACAGGAGGTGGTGTGAAAACACATCTCTCAAATTGTGGCTCTCAGGAGCAGAACCACTGGTGATGGTGGAATGAAATAGCAACCAATCCCAGGTACAATCCCCCAAGAAACCTGGAGTATTTCTGTCACTCTATGATGTTCATTTCTAATTTACTTTAACTGGAATGCTTGGGGTTTTTTTTGGTTTTTTTTTTACTTAGTTCAGTCACTGGCTAAGCCCCTTCCTCCATTTCATATGGTGTTACGAGCTATGGTGGATTTCTAAACCTTGGTCTTGGTTAGTGCATCAAAGGACATATGGGCTGATTTCCTTCAGTT
The DNA here is from genome assembly GCF_030028575.1 of Malurus melanocephalus. Lineage (NCBI taxonomy): Eukaryota > Metazoa > Chordata > Aves > Passeriformes > Maluridae > Malurus > Malurus melanocephalus. Next base: position 1,268,031 of record NW_026623417.1, on the reverse strand, counting down.
TCTCATAATATACATGTAGCCAGCTGCATGTTATTACATAACTTTAGACTTAAAGCAACCAGATCATTCTAGATACCATGATCTATTTCTGTGTTTTTGATACAGTAATATTACAGTGGGAGAAACTCTCTGGTGCTGTTACAAAGAAAGTTTGGGGTTTTCTTTAAATTCATATCCTTGTTCTTAATAAACATCCCAAAAAAAAATATTCAACAGCAGCAGGCAGCAATAAAGAGGCAAAARATGGCAAAACCACAGTACTGAGGAAACCTATGTGAAAACACTGGTTGTGTCTTCCTGGTTACAGAAAACAAATAGAACTGTTCAAAGTGCTTGCCAATAAGAGCCTGCCAAATAAAATATTGTTTTATGAAGTCAGGAAAAAACTAATTTTAAAGGTTATTGTAGGTTATTTGTGGTCACGTCTTGTGTTCATAAAACATGATGTCATCTTGAACCCTTCACTATTTTTATTTCAGCCCTATAGGTCTTTGTCTGAGACACTATCTCAGCAATTGTAGAAACTTAAAAGTTATTGGAAAATACTCACAAGAGTCTGTTCTACAAATTTAATAGGAATAAAATAAATTAGGCACAAGCCAACAGAATGCAAGAATCCATCACAGCAGCTGAATTTAAGGGGAATTTATTTACCTAATCCAGTAATTTGRAATGGCGAGATCACACCAGTAGCATTAAATTTGAAATGAGAGATTTGGAGTTTTTTTTTTTCCCTACTTATGTTTCAAATTAGATTAACACCACAAAACTGTACATCATGGCATCTGATTCTCTGCCCTGTCCCTGGAACACTGGGGGAATGATTATCAAGGCCACCAGAATAAACATTATGTCACCTTCTGTTTTCTGGTGGAAAGAGTTTATTCACCTCAATGAGTGAGTCAACCCATGAGCCAATTTAACGCATCCAGCTAAACTGCAAACTGAGGGAGAGGACAGAAGTTAACAAGACAGTCATAAGAAGTTAAAGGCTTTTTCTGGACACCATTAAAGATTTYRCCTCATTTCTTTCTSTCTGTTCTATCTAACATTCACTGACTTGTCATAATGTCAGATGGTGTRYRTGAGATTTTYGGGTTTTTTTTTTCAGAATCAGGGTTTTCTATAAATGGTTTCTCCCATTTGAAGCTACCTAATTCACAGCTGACTCACAGGGCTGAATGTTGTGGTCTTTCTTGAATGTTGTGGCCACTTTGGGGAATTCTTTTTTTTAGCCACTGACAGCCTCTTGTCTGGTGCTCTCACTGCTAAAGCAGTTTGTCCGAGCAAAGAAATGCTTGTGATATCTTCCCTTGTGTCCCTTTGGGCTTGTGTGCCTACTATTTTTTTTCATTAGGATAAGAATATCCCTCTAGTTTTCTTTCCTCTTTTTCCATTTAGGTTTTGCTTTATGGTCATGGGAAGCGATTTGACATGAATTAAGTCTTAAAGTACGAGATTTTAAGGTGGTGGATGAATTGTTCTTCATTTTCTTTCTGAAGCCCATGATCCTGTGTTATCCCAGTGATGGTGGAAGCATCCTGTACATGGAAGAAGCCCAACAGGGGCAGTTCCTCACGGATTGGCTCGTTGTGGTTGATGCAAGGAGATTCATGGTGGGTGCTTTGATATTCTGATGGGATACCAGAGCATTTCTCCTGGTGCAACTTCTGCCTTTATTATTCTTACCCCATTTCTCAAAATATGCCTGTCTTTAAATTTAAAGGCAACTCTACATGGATCTATCAGTGTCAGTGAGGGGTGACAGTCTGTGTCACCTACCAAGGAGCACAGAACTCCTACTCACATGGGAGAGAGAAATAAAGGCAGTTTTAGCCCATTTCAGGCCCCTCCCTACCCCARGCTGCTGMAAWCAATAAGGCWGTCTTCAGATTTTTGTGGAATTTAYGTAGCCCAGAGGTSTTGRGTGCTCTGCTGGTGACRGTGTTGCTCGAGGTCCCTGAAACACGAGTGGTTTGGTTCTGTGGCCCCATGTCCAGTGAGGGGCCTGTTTGATGCCTGGGGTCACCTGTGACTTTTAGAGGGACAGCTAAAAGCCATCCTTGTGGCTGCCAAAGGAAATCCTCCTCAGCTGCATCTGAAATTTCCAGAGGCTCTTTTCACTACAGGAACCTTTCTCCTGCATAAAAGAGCTGCATAAAAGATTGTCACAGGACGAATCTCACTCAATATATTTTACCTGTAAATGACATTTTTTTCTCCCAGATGAGTTTCTAGCACCCTGCTGATGTTTATATTTCTGTTATGTTGTTAGTTGAAATTGCTGATGCTATTTCCACACGGTACTATCGTATTTGGGGAATGAATCTCAAGACCACAGTTTTTATTGGTGGTTTATCTTTTGTGTTTTCTGGGCAAACTTCTTACTCACAGTTGAATAAGAATTCTATTCCTGCTATCGTCTTCACTCCCCCCAGGTGTCTTCTACCACTCAGCTTGTAAATATTTTTCTTTCTTCTAAGTACTGTGGAATTCATGCTTGGAAAATGAAGAAAGGCTTTCAGATAATTTGGGCTGGACTTAAAGATTCCTCTGTTCCTGTGGTTGATCAATAATACTGAAATGCAGGAGAAGAAAACAAACTTAGGCAGAGGTGAACATTTGTTGTGGAACAAATGCTGTTTTCTGGTKGTAAAAATGCTTAATTTGCTTGTTTTCCTCAATAGCTAAATTAAAAATAAGGCAAAAATATGACATGCTGAGCCACTATATTTSTGTGTTTCTTAAAAGAAAYTTAACGGGTCTCTATTACCATTTGSCTTGCTTGGCTSAACTTTTTGATCTCTATTGAAACATTGCAGCCACCCAGTCTACCATATTAAAAGTAAAATTTCTAAAGCACTGAGCAGTCATAAAATCCAGTTCTGGATTCAACCAACTTCTGTCTTCCTCCTTAAGCTGTCCCCTACATTTACAGGAGGACTCGTGGGGTTTTCCTGTGGGTTTTTGTTTAGGGTTCCCCCACATGTTTTGTTTGTGTATGTGTGTCTGCTCACAACCTAAAAGAGATGATCTGCTCTGTTTCTAAAATGGGGGGAAAATAAGCAGTAAGAGGTCCCAGTATTGGAGACAGTTGTGCTGTAGGAAGAAAGTAGGGATGGGGAGGTAAATAATCCAGCTGCCTAATAATTTCTATGTAACATGACTAAAAGAATGTATTATATAATACTAGAGCAAAAGGAGGCCATGGCCATTGCATTTTAATATGCACTCATGCCATAGTGAATAGAARTAAATCATACAGTGTTTATCTTGGGAAATTGTGAATTGCCATCCTGGTGTGCCGCAGAAGATTTGCTCTYGATGATGTGTTCCCGTGATGGGTACAAGTGAGAAACTAACACTGCAGAGTTCAAACAAAAAGCCTGGCCTTGAGAAAACTAGTTCAACCATTTCTGAGATAAATTGTAAGAACTAATTTTCTATATTTGTAAGTCTTTACTTTTCCAGGGCAGTTCCCTGCAGGGGCTTCTCAAGGTGTTAGAGGTGTATAGCAGATATTAGTTGATAGGAAACCTAGCAGGAATTTCTACCTCTCTTTGGAGAAAGTATAGGTCCTTTGGAAAAACTCCCCACTTTGATCCCATCAGGAAATGGTCTCCTTGACCTCTCCTATGGGGCATTTTCAGGATGAGGACTGTTATCTAATATTTCCAGGGAAGGAGCCTCCAAAACCTCTCATGCTGACCTATTCCTGTGCTCAGTCACCCTCACAGTAAAGAAGTTCTTTCTCACATTCAGGTGTTACTTCCTGTGCATCCGTTTCTGCCCATTGCCTCTTGTCCATTTGCTTGGCAACACCAAAAAGAGCCTGGCTCCATCCAGGCACCCTCCCTTGAGACACCTTTTGATATTGGTAAGATCCCCTCTCAGTCTTCTCTTCTCCAGGCTAAACAGGCCCAGCTCCCTCAGCCTTTCATCATAAGAGAAATGCYCCAATCCCCTAAATATTTAAGGATGGGGAAAGAACTTATGCAAAACAGCAGCCAGAGAAAGGAGTGAGAGAAACAACCTGCAGACCTCAAGGGCAGTGAAGAAGGAGAGGGAGAAGCTGTTGCAGATTCCAGGACAGACATTTCTTCGAAGTTTGTGGTGAGGGAGGWTGTTCCTCTGCAGCCCCTGGAGGTCCATGGTGGAGGAGCCAGTGGAGAATGCCACACAGGGCAGGTGGATGCCCAAGGGAGGCTGTGATCCTKTGGGAAACCTCAGCTGGAGCAGGCTGCTGGCACCAACTGTGAACTCCTAGGAAGAGGATCCTGTTCTGGAGMAGGTTTGCTGGCAGGACTTGTGATCCCGTGGGGGATCCACAGAGGAGCAGCSTGTTCTGAAGGGCTGCACCCAGAGGAAAGAACCCACACTGGAGAGTTTGTAAAGATCTGCAGCCTGTGGGAAAGAGTCATGTGGAGAAGTCACTGTCTCCTGTTGGAGGGGCCCCATGCTGGAGCAAGGGAACAGTGTGATGAGTTCTTCCCCTGAGGAKGAAGAAGTGGCAGAGACAATGAGTGAGGAACTGGCCACACAGGGATATTCAGGAGCAAGGAACAAATTAATGTTACAAACACAGTTTTCCCAGTTCTGTTTTGCTGTACAGTACAAGCACTTTCTGTGCCCATTGTGGTCTGTTGCAGAGCCTAATTCTGACCRTCTTCCAAAGATGACTTTTGAGATCAGCTATGGGGGCAGGCTCCAACTGCTAAGCTGAAATTTAATTGCAAGAAGTACCTGCTGCATGATTAAAAAAAAAGTTGTATGGTGTAGCTGCCTGAGCCTTGAATGGATGCTCAGAGGGTTAGGAAGGAGAATTCCCCCAGARCTCTCAGATTTCAGATTTTCCCATRYSTGCCCATCAAGGCTGACAGGAACTCAAACTGGAGAAATTACACACCACAAGCTTTTCCTTCCAGAACTGCACAAGCAAACTGTGTGGTGGTTTTAGCCTCCTGCATACTCAGTGAGAAATCTCAATCAAAACCAAACAGCTGTAATGCTGAAGGATGTGACTGAATATTTTTTGAGAAAACTCAGTATTTYTGCAATTGAATTGCAGCAAGTGAAGCCTTGAAAGCACACCACTCTAGTCTGAAGGGCAGCACTGAAAGGAGAAGATGACAGCAGAGCCCTGACAGCAACTTCCTCTGAGTTGAGCTTGTTTTCCATAAATCCTATTCTGAAGGGCATTCTTGAAAAGCATCTTTTCTAGAAAAATACAAACCTGTGCCAGGCTGGGAGTAGGACAAAGGGAGATGAAGATACAAGAGAAAGTTCTGCTCCCATCCCAAATCAGTGACACAAAGACAGTCCCATAAAACTGGGACATGGCGACAAAATGCACGGAACTTGCTCTGCATGAGACCTTCCCAGTTCCCTAAGAAAGACTGCTCTGCAGTTCACACACTCTGATACCGTTACAATCTTCTATAGAGGCATCATTCCATCAGGAAAGACAAGGATACTTTACCCACTCTGCATTTGGTGGGTAAGAGTCTGAAGCACAGAACCTCTCCAGCTGTGGTGCTGTTGCCAGCAGAGGAGACAAATGAAGAGGCTCATCATGGGCTTGGTCACTTCCTTCACTGTGTGAAGTGACTTTTTCTACACAGCAGCACAAACCCATGAATCTCTGTCTTCAAGGAGGGAGTTTTGCCCAGCTCTGTCATATAAAGCTATTTCACAATGATGTTGTGAGGCCTGATGTGAACAGAAGGTTTTGAAGACAGAAATCCTATTGGCAAGTGCTGTTATTGTTAATGAGTAGTAGCTTAAAAATTAGACATTATTTATTATGAAATCCTTCTTAAGAATATTTCACAAGTACTCAGAAAGGGACAAAGACACACAAATATCATTAATTTAGTATCAGTGGTGCAAAGAGGAATGTAACCCAAGTGTATCTATATATATAGATATGTGTATGTGTCAGATTGATCACATTTTTAAAATATTCAGCAAAGAATACTATTGCTGTTATTTGACTAAACCTCTGATTATCATATTCATGTAAATATAATTGCATTTCTATGTGCTATTGTATGTTGAAAATTTGTTGTTACACAATTTTTATCCTTCCCTGGGATTTGCATGTGTAGCAATGAATAAGAATACTTGATGATTCAGGAATTGATAATGGTATATTTAATAATTTTGTCTCTTCATCACCAGTTCCAATGAGCATCTGCCAAAATGCCTTATTTGTAAATACTACTCTGGCACTGTGTGATGGAATCAGCCTTGTTCCTAGTATTAATCTCAAATACAGGTCATAGTGTGGCAGTAGCAGAATATTTTTGTGCCATAAATACAGCCATGCCATAGTGAAATTCATCAAAAGATGCTCCTGATTTTATAGATAATTTTTCTTGCCATATAAGACAGTTTGAGATTTGTTCCGCTGTTGTCATGTTACAAACTCTTGGCACAATTTAAGGTTGAAGCAGWCTTTTGCCCAAGTTAGATCTGAGATGGGACAGAGTTGGGTGGGAGTGTTGATCTGCTGGAGGGCAGGAAAGCTCTGCAGAGGGAGCTGGACGGGCTGGATTGATGGACTGAGGCCATTTGTGTGAGGTTCAACAAGGTCAAGTGCCAGGTCCTGCACTTTGGTCACAACAACCCCAGGCAGCTCCACTGGCTGGGGACAGAGTGTCTGAACAGGAGCCAGAGCATGCCCAGGTGGCCAAGAAAGCCAGTGGCAGCCTGGCCTGGATCAGGGATAGTGTGGCCAACAAAACTAGGGGAGTGAATCTCCCTCTGTWCTGGGTACTGATGAGGTCACATCAAGGGAGGTTTATGTTGGGCATTAGAATGAATTTCTTCACAGGAAGGGTGATCAGAGATTTGCATGGACTGCTCAGGGAGGTGGTGGAGTCACTGACCCTGGAAGGTGTCTAAGGAAAGCCTGGATGTGCCACTCAGTGCTATGGTCTAGTTGACAGGGTGGTGTTCAGAGTTGGAGTCAATGGCCTTGGAGGTCTTTTTCAACCCAATTAATCCTCTGATTCTGTGATTCTGTGATTAGGATAGTCTCATTAACRATTAACAATTAGCAGTTAGGATAGTCTTAGCAAGCAATCCATTCAATCCACTTTCTGCTTATTCCATACTTGTAGCCCAACACAGTTTGCTTGGCTTTAAGAGGACTTGTTCAAAGATATTTGCACATATTCATAGTSTATGCATCATTACCACTGTTGTTCTGACAGTAAAGGTGTTAATCCCCAGCAAGTAACATCCTGTTCAAATGGCTCTGTACAACTTCTGCAGCTCCTTTGTTTCTCTTCAAGCTGACAGAGAATCATGACAAAAGTAGGCAAATGAGCATTGCCATATTTGTAATGCAAGAAATACTTAGGGATTTGTAAGATTTAAGATGATATCTACTAGCAAGAATCACATTTTTAAGTCATCCAGAGTGTATCTAGTTTGTTCTATTTATTGTACAGCTGAATGCTTAGCCCGTGGACAGATGTTCAATTTGCAGACAGCTGTGTTAGTTTAAGATGTTACTATCCCCAGCTGTTTGCAGCCAGCATGATACAGAAGAGCCCTGTCCACAGAGCTCTGCACGGCTTTACTCGGATTTCTGAGCCGGGGCAAGGTCATCTGGGCTAGTTCAAACCATCTGCAGTAGCCACTGYGGTTAAAATGTGCTGAAGGCCGTGAACTGTTACTCCTATGGCGTCTTCATCACAGCAGAGAAGGAATTTCACACTGGTGACCACCAAGGCTTTGCTGGGCAGACAAATCCTCCACGGAAAGGCATCTGTCCCCAGTGTCCTACATGTAATCAGTTACACACAGATCATGGATAATCATCTCCTTCATGGATCTTCAGTAGGGATGATGTCTTTGGTATGAAATAAGATATACATAAAAAAAGGTATATCTGATAAACATACACCTATAAATATCTAATGCCATTTCAGCTTTCTTTTTTTTGTTGCAGTGTGGATGTCTTTGATATCTTAGGGTTAAGCTGGCAGTAGACACTTATTTTAGTAATCAGATCYTTCCCCTTAGTGTTAAATAGCTCACACTGACAAAAGGTGATTGTTTTGGAGCGCTACTAAAAATTTTATACAGCACAGTCTGAATCCAGCAAGATAAAAATTCAACATTACTTTAGTGATGTTTAAATAACTTGAAAATCTGAATTCTTTGTGAGGAAGATCCTTAAAAGAGGGTATTATAAAAAGAATGTCTCCATAGACATAATAAAATATTGCATTAGTCAGWTCTTTTCCTAGAGGAAGTAAAAACAGTCTTTCTTGGTTAGAGTCCTGAAGATCTGTTTCTCATAATGTGATATTTAGGAGCAGCTATGAAATGTCAATATTAATGCTTGTATCACTCTAACTTTACAGACAAAAAGAAGAAAAAAAAAACCACAAAAAACCTTGATTTTTTTTTCTCATTATCTCATACATGACTGAGAAAGTCATGTGCCTGACAGCAGTGTGGAACAGAAGTGTATAGTCCCAGCAGAAGATTCTTGAGATTGTAAAAGAAAATTGYCCCTAAATTACTGCCCTATGCTTCTCACGTGTGGGATGGGTCAGTTCTTTTGTGTCAGTTCTGGATAGAGCACTCGTACCTCTRCTCTCTGATCTGGACCTGCCATGGTGGAATCCTTTAGTTGCACTGGAGTGTGCATCAAAAAATTGGCTAAAGAGGTGTAGATTTTGTACATTTACTATCCATTCTTTTCTCTATGCAAATTTTCTCTACCTGAATATATTTCAGAAAGCTGAGGGATTGTCTTTACCATTTCAAGAAAACAACTGAGTTTAAACTAAGTGATTCCACATGCTGGTTGAGAAATCTCTTTATATCAGCCCTTCAGAGCACTAAACCTACAAATCTTGTTTGTAAGACCTTTTCTTTCTGTTTTTGATCTATCACTTTAAATTCAATGTATCTATTTTAACTGCAATTTAAAACGAATTGTCCCACAGTCTGATGAAGACTACTTACTTTCAGTGCCAGAAAAGGGCATATGTCACAAGAAATAGTCTGCACACGTACTTCACTGTTGCTTATTTGACAGATGACCTTGATGTGAATCTCCACTGGGGGCTGAGGCTGCTTATTCCATGTTTGGTTCAGGTTGTGTTGTTACTATTTCCTTTAACTGGGGCAAAGATACAAAGTTCCTTGAATTTTTTGTCTCAATGCTTCTCAGCACCATCCGGAAAGAACTGCTTGGTTTTTAAAGGGAGGAATCTGAGACCAGAACTCCCACTTGCTGAACTCTCGTTTGCAGTGTTTTACAAACACCCAATATCCAGAAACTTCAGGCAATGAGACTCATGAGGTACAAGGAGACTGGGAAGATATGCCCATATCTGGCTATATCCCTAAAATACCAGCAAAACAAACAAACAAAAAAAAAAAGGTTATATTAATATGCATACAATCTTTGGATTCCACATGTTTCTGACTTCAAGGCATGATCATGAAATTATATTATAATAACTGATAGTTACATTCTCAAACACAGAGAGGTGAACCAAGTCTTTAAGACACATGTTACAGTGTCCCCTCTGTTTTAGACATCACAGGACACTGAGGGACTGAAAAATTAAGTTCAACAGAACCATGGAGGATGAGGAGGAGGACAACTGTGTTGCTGTGGGATCACAGAYTATGGCTGCAGACCAAGAAGAATAYAATTGAATTTTCACTATAAAGCTACTGAATATACTTRATATAAAAGGTTCTATGTATTCTTCTTCCTTTTTCCTGTCCCGCTCTGCCCCCTGCCTACAGACTGACAACCACTTATGAGTAAGTAAAACAATGCTTCTGAGTATTTTGATGCAATTGATAACACTRTGACTTAAATTTAAATTAACTCACCCAATAGATAAGACATTTTTATTTTGAAGACATGAACAATGCAAGTAATCGAGAAATACATCTCCTAATTCAGTTTCATGTCATAAATGTTTTATTATTTGTACGCCAATGGCACCTATAAACTGAAGATATGTGTATATATTCATATATGTATGTGTGTGTCACCAACAAACAGGGCAGCCAGATTAACAATACTGTTTTATTGTTAGTTCAAGCCTTTTTGGGGGAAAATGTTCTTTTCATATGCTAAGATGGTTTAAAAAAAAAGACTTTCCCAATTGCTAGATATTCAAGAATCTCAAGTTGCATGATATTTTTGTTAATTTTTAAGTAAATCCACATTTCCAACAATAATTTAGGATGCTTTTTCTAAGATTCTGTGTTTATGGTATTTCATACTGGGATGACAACATTAGAGACACATTCGGCAGCTATTTAAAACCTTACTAGACAACAACTTAAAATGGTTCATTTCACACTWTTGAAAAGGAGTTACAAGGTCAGAGTGGGCTTCTTAGAGAGCCACAGATTGGACTAAAATATATTTTTAACATTTACCTTTAAAGCAAGAATATATGGCACCTTCTTAAGGCTTTGTATCGTGTTGCTAAGTTTTTATTATAGAGGTAGAAAAGAGTGTAGTTTTCTTTGTTTATTACTGTTTACTCTGTTTCCATTTTGTTGCATATTTGTGCCATGATTCAGCCCCTAGAAATAGACATATTCTTCTGGGCTTCTAAAGCTTTAACATCTTGGCTCTCACAGCAAACAAACTTATTTAGCACAAAGTTGCCCTACCTACGAAAAATAATTTCTGAATTTTGTGAGTTGGAGTTGCATTAATCTGAACGATAGGCTCTCCTCAGCCTGCTTAATATTATACCTCATTCAATAGACAGTTTAATGGATGATCCACAACAGTACATTGCATTTTTGAGCTCTGGGAATTACTCTGCACAGCTCAAGATTTGGGACTGGATTTGGTGGCTGAAATCCAAAAGCTTTTTCCTTTTTTTAAGTACCAAACATTGCCTATTGCCAAGTAGGATCATTTTCCCATCTGTTGAAGGGTTTTCTGCCCTTGGTAACAATATTCGGGTTTTTGTTTTTTTTTTTTTTTTTTTTTTTTTTTTTTTTTTTTTTTTTTTTTTTTTTTTCTGGCTCCTTTATGCTCACACTGGTATAAAATAGAAGTAAACAGAATTTAGCAGTAATGTCAGTGAGCAACTGAAGTCAAAGGCATCAGGGAATCAGACCTGGAGGTGTGAAGGAGCAAAAGAAGGCCTGTCAGCATCTGGAGTGGCTTAATACAACCTCCATTGTTTCCACCTCCTTGTAATAGTTGATGTCTCATTTAAAAGTGGTCGAGAACTCTTTTCCTCTGACGGTTTCTTGACTACCACTGGCTGCTTTTGAAAAGCTGGGAGAGGAGAAAGCTATGATGGAGCCTTTGATAATAGTGTTTGTACCGTACCCCTGGGGATCCCTGAGTGTAAACTCCTCGTTTTCAGAGCAGCGTGTGCCAGGGACATGTTCATTAATGCTGCCCAAATACTGCAGCTTATCAGCCCTGACCTTCCCAGGGTGACAATGTGAGTGAAACATACTAAACATAATAGATATTAGTGCATTATTATTGCATTATAACATTAATTATTGTWAATGTATTAGTACATTAAATGTACTGGCTCCAAAGAAATTACTCTAGCAGTTATTCCCCAATAACTGGAAAATGTTTAAAAATCATTTTTTGTAGCTATTTCTGTCACAACACATTTTGGAACAGCTGTCATAACACTGGGACTTTACTTCCAAAAATATATTCCAAAAAGTCCCCTTTATCTGGCAGCAAAAGTTTTAAAAGCAGAGACTACAGTGCAGAGAGCAATATTCCAGATAGAAAAMCCCCAAAACTTCTGGTTATTACTGGGTTAATCAGCACTGTTCTGGAAAGTACCAAAAATTGCATGTAGCTGTTTCAAAAATCACGGGGATATTTTGAACATTTCCACTGGGTCAAAGCAAAAATAACTACATCCTTTTTAGGTGATTATATTCAGAACACTGGTCTGACTACAGTGAGTTAACACATCCATTATTGCAATTATAATTTAGTGATAATTMCTCTGCAGAATTTCAATGTTCTATTACCACAAGTGAGGGTCTGTGGAGAAAAACAGCATCTCCAGGGCCGTGGAATGAGTGCCTGTGATTTTATAATTTCCAGACTCATTACACTTAGTTTGGGAGAGGCTATACATGCATCGTATAGGTTAAGAGCCCTCTCTTTGCTGATTAAAATGAAGCACTGTCATTGACTTATCAGATCCAATAWGTCTAATTAACATGGAAAATATGTCTGACCTACCCTGGTTAAGACAGATGACTTCCTTACACAAGTTATAAACACTTGTAGGCATTAAGCCAAAGCTTAAAAGCAATTTGTGCTTTATGAAAATCTATTTAAGGTTCCCTCCAAAAAGAACAAATCAAAACAAAAAAACCCCAGAAAACAAATGACCTCCTCACACAATTCATGTCTTCAGAGTCAGAACATCAAGCCTCTGTAATTAGTGTGTGACCAAATCCATGCTGACATACTTTGAGGATGTGGCCATCAATGCTCCAGAGACCAYGATCCGTGCAGGATTTCAGAGAGGCCTGTCTTAGGACTGAGAAAGCACAAATATGAGTTATCAAACCCTTCCTTGCTTTCATGTTTTGGTCTCTCAGTGCAATGGTCAAGTCATGAGAAGCTGCATTTATCCATTAACAGGGCTAAARACAGGAATACTGTAGGGATATGTTACCTCTTTAGGATGTCCTTCTGGCTGTGACATTAACCACCTTTTTGAACCAAGAAAAGGGACAAAACAGATCACATAAATATCTGTGATTGATTTCACAAGAAAACAAATCTGCCAAGCACTTGATTTCTCACTTTCTTTGTTTCCCCACAAGGAGCTAGGACCTAGCTGAACACCTTTCCTTCCATCCTGCAGCTCTAAGAAGGTGGTGAGGGAGGAGGACCTGCTCAGCAGCCTGCCGATGGAATCTGTGGTCTGGTTTTGCCTGCACTTGAAGTGACAAAGATTGGAAGTTACAGTTTCTTCCCAGCTGCTCGTTCACGAGGCAAAACCTACACAGGAGGAAGASGAAGGAATCCTCCTTCCATGACAGATGGGGCAGAGGTACACTATAGCATTGAAAAAGGAGAAGGGTTGAAAGAGAAAGAGCTACTGCTTCTAGTGGTAGTCACCCAAAATCTGTCTAACTTTTCATCATGCCCTCATCTTCACCTCAAGGGAGGATCAGTTTTGCTATCTTTATAAATTTGGCCACCCCAAGTGAGATGTTGATGTTCTCATTGTGCTAAAAGTCAGCCTTGTCTGCACTGATAGAGAGATCTAAGACAGCTCTGCAATAGACCTCGATTTCCAAAAAAATATTGAGCTACAACACTTAAAGGGCCTCCAGGTTATCCAAAAATAACTAATAATTTTTTTTTCACATGTTGATGTGCCTTTGTTCAATGACAGATTTCTGGAGRCAAACGTTACAGATTAAACTAATGAGCCATTTCTTGCAACACTTTCAGTTTGGGTTCAAACCGGAAAGCASGGATCCAAGTTCTGCTGCCTTGGGGATATTTTTCAATGTGAGGTTTGGATCCAGCCCACTATAAAGAGCCACTATACATGCAAAATTTTGAGATTGCTGTAGGTTTGGACTCTATCCACTGTAAAAGTTCAAAAGGTTTTGTCTGGGTATTTTGACGTGGGCCTATCTCCATTTTAGTTTTGGAAACAAAAATCCCCAAATACACATACGAAAGAAAATCCCCTTGCAAATATGCAACTTGCCTATCATATGCAGAAACAATTTCAGGACTCTCAATCCTCCAGGTAGTTACTTATGCACTGACACCCATTGTTTTCAGTGGACTCCATGTGTAAATAATTATGCACCTGGGAACAACCATTTGCAGGATCAGGCTGTTGTAAAATAATATGCTGCTGAAAACTTAAAAGGTAGGTGTAACACTTGATTGGATTGGTGTAGACTGTTAGCAGAGGCTGTCTGGATGTAGGCTATTGTCACTCACATTTTAAGAAGCAATTAAAAAAAAAATTACATTCCTTTACCCTTGATTTCCATGGCATCTCCTGCTCCCCCTTCTAGGAGGAGACAGTTTTCAAGTGCATGTTAGCAAATTCAAATGCTCCAAATGAATTTYACAGTCCTCAGTGCTGGTTATTCTCACCTCATGAATCCAGAAGTGTCTATGAATTTGAAGGATTGTTTTGGGGGGATGATCTCATCTCCCAGCTTTACATATTCTCTAGTTTCGTTTTCCTCTGCAACTCATTCCATGCAGTCAGCTAGCAAGCCAGACTTTCCAGAAAAGGACAAACTGCTATTGCTTTTCTTCCTGTTCCTTTATGTTTGCTGCTTGTGTTCATCACCTCGCTGTGAGGCAATAGCTTTTGTCCAGGGGTAGTAGTTCTTTCTTATGTTTTTAATATTTTATGCACTTTTTATGTTCTCAAAAGCAGTTTTACTATTCCACAGATCAAATAAATCCCAGACTTTCAGAAACGGTACAATGAAAGCTCCAGCTTCACAAGCACAGCTGCAAATGCAGCTTTAATTGCCACTTTAGAAAAGGGGCTGAAAATGTCTAGCCAGTGAAAATGCAGTAAATTTGAGAGGTCAGAGCAACAGAAAGCATGCCCATCTTCCACAGGGTATAATGTCCAAGACTGGGAAAATTCTTATGAATCTTATTGTCTRTGATGTATGACCAAACATATTTTTATCACAGAGATAGTGAAAAGTGAACAATACTCTTTCCTTTTGTTATTAAATCCTTTCTGGCTGAGTCTTTTACCTTCTTTAGTTACTTGGGGTTTTTTTGTTTTTTTTTTCCTGGTGAAAGGAGAGATTTTTTTAAATGGTGTGAATACTTTCAGACACTCTCTGTGTGAAGCTCAAGAAAACCTTGCAGATGTCAAGAACTAGTTATGGAAGTTCACAGYAATTGATGGATCAATTGTAAAAGACCATAATGAGAGTTACAAAAAAATCTCCTCAAAACTTCTCTATAGCCCAAATTTCATATTCCTGTTCCAAAGCATGAATGTCAGAAAGCTTCTCAACAAGTTCATCAGGCCTTGTTTCACAGGAACAAAACAACATTTTTCMTCCCAAGAGCTTTTCTTGGAAAGAAACACAATATTTGTGAGTTTGAAAAAAACTCCAGAAATAGGTCATAGGAAAACAGAAAAAAACCATGGAAAATTACAGCCCCAAATGGTTAAAGAGTTACAAGTYTATAAGCAGGTGGCAGGAGGGTCAGATCCTAGAGTTATGTTAATGCACTTTCAATAATWATTGGCATTATTAGCTCTGCCTGTGACTGGTATTCTTATGGGATGTCAAATAGGGGATGTTACGGAAATATTTCATTATATAATAAATGGGCTTCTCTGAACTAAATCTCYCAACCTTTTGCCGCTGACTCATCAGTTGTTTCTGAAACACTGTGTCTTTGACATTGCTACAGAGACTGCCAAAAGCTGGATCAACCAGCGCCAGCTGGTATTTGTGATACAAATGTATTCCCAAAGGATATTTGCTTTATTTTAGTTTTCACTATACCCYAGTTATGCACTTGATTGGGTTGTCTGTTTTGTGAACTTAAGGGCAATGCAGTTCAGGAGGGTTTTGAAAAGAAGTGTCTCAAAAGTCAAGATAAATAATTACATTAAGAAAACATTATCTGGAAATTTTGCTGTGGCTTTTTACCTCCATTTAATAATGATCCAAAGAAAAACCTAAAAACCCAAAACCTAAAAACCCAAAACCCAACCAACCCCAACCACCATAACAATATTTTGGTTTAATTGTAACACAGCAAAGAGGTGCAAACTATTTTAATGCTGGTTTTACAAACAATAGAGCATATGATAACGTCCTATATCCTATTATATTACAAAARGCCAGTCTGATAGTTTTCTCACTCAGTTTAGGAAAGTTTGGAAAAAGATAGAAGAAATAGAAATACAAGACCTATAGTACTTCTGAGCATCCTACTAAAAACTGTCAGGATATAACTGGAGCTATCTTAGAGGCCAAATGACTCAGAGGCATGCACTTATAATGACTGCCAGCCAAAAAAGGCAGAATAAATGACACAACATTTTGASTGTGCTGGATCAGTGAAAGAAGTTACACTTAATTTTACAATCAGTCTGTGGGATTCATTGTCACAGAATGCCAGAACTTTACTCAGGTTAAAAAAGAGAGTAGTTCATTCAGGAAAGAAAAGTCCAGCAAGAGCTATRAAACGTGAGAGTAAAAACTCTACCTCAAGAACTCCTTAATGTCATAATATAAGGAGAATGTGGTGTGAGAAATATCCCTGGCATTCTCCTGCTCGTATACAGAAACAGGAAAAGGGAGGGTGCTCATCTTCCCAGCACTGATGCAAAGTGGTGCATAACAGATCCTATGAGCCAAGGGGGATCAATTGCTCATGATTGTGTTGGTGCAAAGAGAAGAGAGAGKGAAATCATTGCACGTTGGCACTGTGGCTCAATGGCAAGATCTTTGGTGTGTTTCTTGCTTGTTCTTCTATCTCATTTTCCTAGATTAGGTACACCAAGGTCTCTTGACCTTCTATGCAGTCATTCTTTCTATGGTGCCAGTCCAAACATTCCAGTGATGGAAAATATTTCATTTAGCTCCTTTCAGTTTGTACCTGTACCATCCTATTAAATTCCTGGTTCTATTTCTGTTGGTATTTTGTTGCTAGATWGGCTCCTGCAACTGGAGATGAACACAGACCACAACAAAGAACAAAATGGCACTTACGACTGGGAACTACTACTCTAACAGCAGTAACTATTTTTCTAACGTCTTTTGTTTTCCAAAGTATGCTGTGCATTTTTTACCCTACCTATCTATGAGCAGAGGTTGATTTTTCCTGAAAATTCCTGCACCACAGCAAAGCCAGCAATGTGCAAAATAACCCCACAAAAGGAAAATWGGAGTTTCATAGACGGATCTGCATTTGTGTTTATCAGAGACTGCATTGTGTTGTGCAGCTCATCACCAAGGCTCCTTTTTCCCTCATGCTCTTTGACTGGATCTCATGCCTACACAGGCCCAATATAGATGCTCAAATAAAAATCAAGGGCACAGCACTGATGAACAACTTCTATTTTGCCATCTGATCGCAGTTTAGCTACTACTGTATACATTTTTTTCTGCCAGTCCTTAAAAAAATCCAATCAACAACATTCATTCTGCACATTGCCTAGTTGGCCACGTCTTTGATGTAAATAGCTGACCCTTCATTTCTGAGAGAAGTTATTTTCAGTAATAAATATCCCATTTTTCTTGTAGCTGGGGAATTGGAATTGGCATGATTTATTTCTCTGGAAACAAGTAATGGTTGATAAGCAAAGATTTGAGGTTATTATTTAAACTTTCCAAATCCACTTTTGCTTCAGTCTTTTTAAATCTTGCTGACTATTCTGATCTTGGTGTTCAAATGTGTTTGATCTAGTATCCTCACACACCCAAGTAGTTCTGTAGCATTTTTGTGACTGAGTGTTGCCATTCATTTCTTGAAGTAGGTAACAAGAATTGTGCATTCCTTCAAATCAAGGAACATCCCTAAAGGCTTACTTAAAGTTCTGTTTTGAATTTAAAGCCAAAGTTCAAAATCTGATTATTGCATCTTCTTTTTAAACCTGCTTTTAAGTCTGTTCGCATGTGGAAAATATTTTCAGTTAGAAAAACATAGTTAATATATTTATTCCTACAAACAGAATATGTGACACGTGGTGCAAGAAACTTTCTTATGTATGAAAGCTATCCATATGAGTTTTATTGCTCCTGATGTTTCTTATGTGAGTTTGTTGCTGATGTGGCTAAATAAAATTTGGCCTATCCATTGCTTAGCAACAGGCAAGGATTTATGAATGCATATTCCTTCCCATAGGCTCCGAGAAGACCCTTCCTCTAACCACTGATACTCRCATCAGGATCATGYTTTATTTTTGTTTGTTTGTTTTGTTTAATTTTGTTTATTTCTTTGTTTGCTTCCCCTCTGTGTCCTTTATGTCAGTTTGTTAAAGTATCTGTTACTGTACATGATATTAGCCAAATTCTTACCCCATTTTAGAATCTGCAAACTTCATTTACTTCCTTGCGGGTGGATGGAGTTGCTTCAAATCTATGGCAGTAAAAGGAAGATGAGAATTCTCTCTTCAATGCTCTTTTGTTCTACATAAACTCCCTAAACTTGCAGAAAAAGGTCTTAAATGAACATTCAGGTAACTGAATGCTCTTGACCCTTGTTAAGAAAAATTATTATCGTTATCATTATTATTATTATTATTATTATTATTATTATTGTTGTTGTTGTTGTTGTTGTTGTTGTTGTTGTTGTTGTTGTTGTTGCCGTTGCTACTATTCCACATTATTATTTGAGTAAATGAACTAAAACTGAAGAGAACATGGTCACATGCTCTTTTGGGCTACTGACTACAGAAAACCTGGTAAGTAGATTAAGGCAGAGTAAGCAAGTGGAGTGCTAGGACAAGTGCTAGGGGGAATTCAAGGTCAGGTCTGTTTTGATGAGTTCATCTCGGTTCCTTCAGTYATCCTCACTGTGGGTGGTAACTGTCTGAGCTCCCCTAAGTGTTTATAGTTGAAGTCATCTTAAGACAGGTGGATTTACTTTGACTCCTTCCAATTTCATATTTATTTTCCTTGAATTCCACCGTAGTCCAAATTGTCCTGTTGTTGCTTTGTGAAGATAGATACTTGCCAGAAACCTCCCCTTTCAGTATCTCTGTTGGAGATTTCCTACATTTAAAAGGTGTTGTGTACTGACTCATGGATTATTTATTAAAAAACCCCAAAACCCACAACCACAAACCAAAAACAAATAAATAAACTCAAGGAAAAAAAAAAGCCCCAGCAAACACCAAAACTTTTGGCTTATCTGTATAGGCTATTTCTCATGTGGGGAATAAAATCTCTCAAAGGTGATCAGTCACTATCSAGCAGTGATTGTAGTCTGCCTTGCAATGGCAGCTTTAGCAGTATTAGGTGAGACTTCCCAAACTGTGAATGTGGCTCTGTGGGACCATTTAGGCATGCCCTGGTTTATTGGTACTGATGAACGATCGGCTAAATATCTCCTGRTTGCTTTCAATACGTACAGAAGATCATTCTGCATGACCATTTCTCCAGCCTGTCCATGGTCTCCTGTCAGCCCATGGTTCTCACCTCTGTGGGAGAAGCCCTGGGCCCAGGGAATTACTGAGTGAGCGCACTGGGAGAGTGCACAGGCACAAACTTAATGCCCAGCTATACCACATCTATAACCACAGGGGGAACTCCAATTCAATCCTTCTGTCACATTTGTAACTTGAATTTCAAAGCCCTTGCCACATTAGAAAGAAAGTGCTTRTTAGAGGATCTCTGGTAGTTTCTTAGGGCTGCGTTACGGGGTTTGTGTAGACAAAAGAAGTGATGAGCAGCTCTGCAAGGGACTGTTTTGTTACAGTTGGGAATTTAGCTGTCTTTGTATTAAAATTTGGAGATGGCTCCTACACATTCTTCTCACTGCCCAGAAGTTAGGCAAAGAAGAGAAAGGCAGTTAAGCTTTGGAGAAGAATAAAGACAATAAAAAAAAAAGTCAGAGATTAGAAAATAACAGAAACACCATTTGAGAGAAAATGAAAACAGTTGCTACATGACTTGAAGGCATTTCAGCTTCTCAACTGGTTGCACGCGTAGACAGCTTTGACACAAATATTTGCATGCTTAGATTTATAACAAAATGTACCCAGAAGGGTGACATGCATTACTGTAGGCTCGGGGACTGAGGTAACTCAGCCAAAATAGCAGAAATACAAGGCATTGTGGGAGCACATGAGGAGCACATGTGCACAGCTGCGCTTTTCCACTTGCCCATCTACACAGAAACACACTCATGGGTGTGTGCCCTAAAGCATCTCACACTTTAGATGGTATATGTACACCTAAATGTATGTATGAGTATACATACAGGTACTTACACATTGACTGAACATGTATACTCGCATGTTCTGTGTCTGGCATTGGTGTATGTCCCCTCTTGGACGTGGAACACCTCTTACTATGTGGTGGGGACAGCAATGGCCACCAGTACTCAGCCACAGCTGCACATGGCGTTCCTCTTCCACCAAACAGCGCCCAAGGGAGAGCAATGCTGCCATGCTTTTCTGTCTTCGAGTATAAAAAATCCCCCCACTTTGTGCTGGGSCTGGGGTCATCTGAGAGCCATCAGCTGGGAAATTCGGAACAGTGTGTATAATGTAATGAAATCTAAAATAATTGAAACCCCTAAAACATGCAGGATGGAAAGTGACTTCATACGCTGGATGTGTACGTGATCTCTGGCTTGCAGCGTGCAAGTGGCCGGGTGTGTGCAGGGTGAGGAGCTCGGAAAAGCTGGCGCTGGGATGGAGCAGGGCCAGGCACCCAGTGCTGCTGCTGCTGCTGCGTGGGGAGTGTTTGTGTCTGGGGATTTGGCACAGCCCCACGGCGAGGGCTGCACCAGACACAAAGCACAGCTCCACGCTCAGMTTCCCCAACCACTGAGCTTCCCAAAGCTGCAGTTTTGTTTCAGGGCTGCCTCCTGTAATGATGGGAAGATTATCTSCTGTGGTTTGTGCATGTTTTTCTATGACACAAAAGAGGATTTTTGTAATTCTGTGGATTGTTTCTGTTTCTCTTTTTGTTCTGGTCTTTTGTCTTCTCTTGTTTGTTTGCACTGCTTTAATTTTTTTTTAAATATATATATATCTCTTTTTCCTTTCATGCTTTTTAATTTTTTCTTTTTTTCCCCCCCTTTGCCTTGCTATTGTAGTGGTTGAAATGAGTGAGACTCGTAATACTTATACCCTAAATTTGAGGTCACTTAGTAAAATATTTACTGAGCCTCAGGGTCTGGTCTGTTAAARAATTTCCCTATCATGAGAAGGACTTAAAACACAGATGTCAGTGTGATGTTTATTAAACTTGCTCTTGAAAAATTTAAGATCAGTGTAAACATTAGTCACCTACAGCTTAAGTTTGGCTGGCAATTTATTTAATGARAAGTTACCTTAAAAGAAAGTTGGTTGATTTCATCTCACCTTGCTTAAATCATCTGCTTTGCAGATCTTCACTCCAAACTTGTCCCCACAGCCTCCTTTTATGGCTGAAAGGCAGTGAAATAGGCACATTCCTCCTGAGATTTATTAGRCTGATTTCAGACTAAGACATTGCACCCTAGAAGATCTAGACTATTGCATGACTTGCTTCAAGATGACTTTTGCTCCTAAATATTACAGCTGCACCAAACAGAAATGGAAGGACATCAATAGCTTGAAATCCAAGCCTTAAAAATGAGTCATAAAATAGATTTTAAAAATCTGGATTCATCTGATTACCTTCATGTAGTRTGATTATTTAACACTTGCTGACAATAAGTTCTAAATTATCTTTTTGAGTTTCAACATTATCTACAGAAAGATACCATCTTTCTCTTAACTATTTCTTGTGGTAAAGAAATATATTTGGGTTCATTATGCTGACTGAAAACACCCCAACCTATYAAGCATAAGTTTCCTATCATTCAGATTCACTTACTAAAAATCTTAATTGAATAATTGTTTACAGTGATTTGTATTCACAGATATTTGTCTAGTTAACTTTTATCTCTTCTTAGTAGAATAAGCTGCTRAAGTCTCTCACTGAAAACAAAGTAGGTTATATAAAGAGGTGTGACYATCAATGGCAGTTTCTAACTGGTGGCTAGACCAGCATCTGCCGGGAACCATTCATTCTCTTTTTTGCTTGACATTCTTGCAGCTGTTTTCCTAAAATTTTTCTCAAATGAAATTTTCATATTAATAACATCCATTCCTTTTTGTCAAGTTTGTGAATCTACCTCTTAAGCAAGACATGGAAATCAAACGAATAACTCACTAAAGAAAAACAGAGATTTAAACTCAAATGCTTCAACATATATATATATGCATAAGGAAACCTCTGCTCATGATTGGATCTGAGAACCATTTGTCTCCTGTGCAAGTTTAATACTCTTAAACTTTCTTCAAAGTTTAAAAATTTTCTCACTTTGCCCAAGTGTGATCATGCGCTCTGCTATGGTCCTGTGTTTGGCCACATTGAAATTGTGGTGCCTGCTGTGGGACAATTTCAGCCAAGCGGTGACAATGGAACAAGGATGTGCTGTCACATGGGGACACTCCMTGGAGAGCCCCCAGACCACTCCAGTGACAACCATGGCTGCGGTGTGGGATGCAGGCAAGGAAAACTTTCGACTCACGGTCACTGAGATGGAAATTAATGTCCTTCAGCACCATCCCTGTGTGAGATGCTAAAGATGCCCTGATTATTAGAGCTGGTTGAATATTTTCCAGTGGAACAYTTGTCTGTTGGAAAATGCTGATTTTACAGAATTGAAACATTTCACAGGAACACGTTGATTCCATTGAAAGTTTCAATGGAAAGCAGGCAGGCAGGCTGTCCAGGAAGCCTAGGCTCCTGGTCCCATGCCAACCTAGGCTCCCCTGGCTCCCTGCTCCCCAGGCAGCTGCTCCTTCAGCTTCCTGACACCCCAACCAGGCCTCTGCATCAGCAGTGGGGTGGGGTGGCTGGGGGGAGGGAAACATAAAGTGGGGGCACTGGCCCTCCCATAAGATCTCTTGCCATGGTGTTTCTTTCTTTACAAAAACATGAGTTCTTCAGGAAAACTCACAATCACTTCTTTCCACTTCTTTTCCACTTCTTTCCAAGTCTATTTTCCAGGCTGATCTACCAGCAAGGTGATACTGACAGTATTTGCTGTATTTTTGTTTGCACAACACACAGTTACAAATAKGATTCTGGATGGACAGTATTCAGTATATTCACACTGAAACGATGATGCAGCTTTTAGTGCCTGATGCATTTATTCCCTGTGAGAAGCACCAGAAAAAGGATATATTCACTGTGAAGATTGTCATGATGGTGAAAGCAATACCCGTTTTATCTCTGGACATACACACAGTTGTCTCAGTAAAAAAAGACCAAACAAAAGATATATATATATATATATATATATATATATAATATAAAATGTATATTTATGTGTGTGTGTGTATGTATATGTATATATATGTGTATATATGTGTGTGTGTGTGTATATATATATATATATATATACACACACACGCTTTGTTTATTTATTTATGATATATTTATTGTCAAATTTGCTCAGGTGAGGATAGCTAACCTCATTTTTTCTCATCCAGGCTAGAAATTAGATTTGGGGGGGGGGGGGAAGTGTTTGATTACAAATGTGTTTTATATATTTAATGGCATGATAAGCACCTGTGAAATCAATTGTCTCATCACTGCTCCTTTACACCTTAGTCTGTGTCTTCATGTTGGCTCTATTGGCATGTGCAAGCTCATTGTCTCATTACCTTTATAGAGTCAGTAAAACTACTAACATGGAATTAGCTGTTTCTGAAGTATTTTGGGTGATTTGGATTATAAACAAACAAACAATCAAAAATGTCCCAATGTGCATTCTGCATGTTACYACCTGTAACATGCAGAAATATACAAGCTACGAGTGTTTCTGTGCACAAGTTTTGACTTGCACTGACGTGTCACATTGCTGATCATTTTTGTGTTATTTCCTCAGATTTGGTAGGTGGCATACTTACAGTAYATCCAATCTGTGAATCAATAAATAATGAAACCTGCATATTAAGAAAAGTTTAACAAATAAGTGCTCATAATGAAAGTCAGTGTTGTGGGCTTTTTCTCCGTGGTTTCACTGGCAGTCATGCTTTTGATGTGGGAGCTGTTAGGAGCTGTTGCACCACAGATGAAAGGAGTTAGAAAATTCYATATCATAATGCCGTTAGATCAGTAATTCATGGGGTAGGTAATTCACAATGACTCGCTGGTCCTTTGATTGCACACGGTTTATGACTATTAGCAGTTTCCCCTTTCAAATTTGTATGCTTCCATACTTCCTTCTGACCTCTTTTTCATCATTTATAGTCCAATTTGGTAGTGAAAAAACATAACTGGTGCTCAAGTGCATGGCTGTCATTCAAACCTCAATGCGTTAGTGAGCACTTTGACATTTGTGACTATGAAAAAAAAAAACATTAAGCAGGTGTACAGAACACTAACCAGGTCCCTCGAACAATGCTTTATGGGATTCACAACTTGCCTGCAGGCTATAAACCTGATTCAGCCTGAGTTTTCAAGGTAGATTTAATCTTGATATTTACRCTCCAAATGTATCTTACATTAGAACATAATTGCAATATAAATGATACAAACACSTTTCAAATGGAAGGCCACAGGAAGAGAAGGGTTACTGCAGGAGCTTTGCAATGATGTGTTCTTTGAGGTTTGACAATTATCTGTCCTCAGTTTGTAAAATCAAGGGCTGCATCTTCAGCCTCCGTAAATTGGTTTGCTCAGAGGGGTCCCGGCTCTAACAATTTCTTGCTACTCTTCTAAGGGAGTAAGGTTCAAATTAAAAGGAACACAAAAAGAATGCTATTTAATCACTTTTAACATAGTCATCTGCTGTACAGGTGTGCACATATCACATTTTATTTCAGTTATACTTACCAGGTTTCTGGGAACTGATGTTGCGGCTTTACAAAGGTAGAGAGATTTCTACAAGTTGGATGAATAACGTCGGGTAAGTAAGTTGAAAGAAGTTACTGTTTTGTCTTTAAAGGACTAATATAATATGGAAGTTGCTAAAAAAAAGGTCCCTGAAATGAACATTGCAAACATTTGAGTAATCAAGTAGGAATCAAAACTGTGACTCTGAGAACTAAACAGTTCTTTAAGGTGTTCAATTAAAATAACATTTTTGGATATATGACTATATAAAAACGATGCCAAAATTCTCCCATGGAATCCCTCCCAGCTTCCAGTAGGCAGTGGGTCAGGGACYTCCTTCGCCAGAGGGCATCCGGATCACAGTGCTTAATAGCCATTGATGGACATATCCTTCATGAATTAGTCCAATCTCCTTTTGAACCCTGYAATACTTTCGGCTTCTGCAGCATCCTGTGGCAAGCAGTTCCATGATTTAATTGTACATTGTAATGAAAAGTGCTTCCTCTTGTTTGSCTGAAAATTGCAGCTCAAAGTTGTTAGTGGGAGAACACGACTGCTGTATCTGCTCTCTTTTGTTTAGAAGACAGGGCTRGTTAGTCTGTTCCTAATCCTATCCAGGGCTTTGTTTCCTAGGATGGCAAAATCCATAGCTAACAGAAGGTAGAGAATAATATTTTGAGACTGCTTCAGTACCAATATATATGTACCAGATAGCAGAACATACAGGTAATTCAACTRTGAATTGTGAACTATTTTGATATTGTGCCTGGGATTGGTAGGACACTTGTGAATTTTGAAAGCAGGAGTAACATWGGAAGGCTCTGATAAATGTTTTCAACACATGTGCACGGACACGTTTATGTACATTATCAGACTCTTTTTAAAGTCATGCGTGCTCATGCCCTTTGTGCAGCATTTTTTTTTTTTTCCCAGAAATGTGGAGAGATTTTGTGGGCAAAATGTGGCGAGTTCATGGAAAGTGTGGAAAAGACCACACAGAAAAACTGTTTGAAAAGTCAACACTGGCAGCAGCTTGTGAACAATAGCAGCAAAAGGAAAGTGGGCATTTGCCTCCCTCTCACCTCTTCTTTTGCTTTGGATGGGGTTGCTGTGTGGTGTCCATGCCCTGTATGAAATGCCTGACACAAYGACAGTCCCACATCAGCAGCTGAAAATGTGAGGTAACTTACATACTTTGCTTCTTGTGTCATGCTGTGAATTTAGTTTTGCTTTTTTTGCTTCTTGGAAAAGATGACAAAAGTTTTGTTCAATTTCATGGGGGAAAAAGTATRTTGTTTTAGGATTACAGCATATTTTTTTTTGTTCCAGTTGAAAGGCTTACCTGGGTTTGCCATTCTTTCCCTCTATGAATAAAAAAAAAAAATTAAGAAAAGGAAAAAGAAATCTACAACCAAATGTATTAAAAATTAAAATAAATTTAAATTAAATTTAAAATAAAAAAGAAATTAAATGCACAAAATATTTATATATTTTTCTAGAATAAGTTTAAAATGAAACATGAGACCTCACTGAAACATGAAATTTTGATATTTTCTTGGATAAATTATACACAGAGTAGATTACTTTCCTAACATATTTTTTTTGAAATGTAAATTATTTAGTCAGAATATTTTTTACTAAAGAATTTTCTACTGCTYCATCCAGGTATTTTTTCCTGCTCCCTTTTTGTATTTTACTTTCGTTTTTCTCTAAGTACCATTAATTCTTGCTCACAGGCCTACAAAAAAATTCAGCCTTGACTCTTGGTCTTTCCATGTCAAACCCTTTTTGAACAAGCTGGATGTAACTCAGTAGATATGGAACAAAACAAGCCCAATGTTTTTTCTAATTTCAGAGGAAAATAAACCCCACRTTTGTTTTTTATTCTTCTTTTGTGTCTTTACTTGATTTCCTATTTAAGAGGGCATAACCCCACTGACTGTTATTGTTAGAAGACCTTCAAAGCAAACAATATTTGTTTTGTTAATGTTAATACATTTCCTAGCATAGCAAGGCCCCAGTCATTACTTAATCTTCAAGGCAATTCTACRGAAGAGTAAGAGGAGAATGGATAATTTGAGAGAGAACTTGGTGCTTTTGGGCCTCAATCTACATTAAACCAGTTTTGGGAGCCTGAGAACAGGGGGTCAGAACTGGAACAGCTGAGTAATGAGCTGCACAAAGAGCTCATCAGYCCTCTACCCTGGGCTTCTTTTCTGTCCATATTAACGTTTTCAGGCAGTGAAATGTCTGATAAATTCCAGCTGTCTAAAGGGCCRTAGATTGCTGACAAAGCATAGTTAAAATTTGTCTCTGGATAAGAATTAGGTCATCTGCAGGATATAAATGAGTGACATTCTATTGAGTCTATTTAATATTTATATGATTTTATTGGATATTTTCTGGATTGTCTTTTAACAAAAAGGAAGGTTGAGGTTTTCAATGGATTATGATTCAATGAACTAAAATCAAATTATTATAGTCTCACTGACAGAAAATAAGTAAAAAACAAAATTAAAACTTTAATATTCTTCTTTTTCCTTCTAGCTTATTCTCTAACTTTGAATGGTCTTGCAGATTTGATGATGAGTGTATTSACAAATATCTTTGAATCAGAATCTAAAGTTTTAGATGTGAGAAACAGCAGACTTCTCAAAAAGAATAGAACTTGAGAGCCGATACTATTGGGAATTTACCTTACAAGGTTTTTGAGGCATTTTTAAGACATCAATTTTTAAAAAACCAGTATTTCAGCAAAGCAGCTGATTTGAAGTTTTAATATGAAGACTATCAAGACTATTATGAAATGGGAGTTGAAACAAAASGCAAACAGTGTCTTTTTTCCTAGGTACAGGAAACATTTACTTTAAGAGGTTTAACAAAGCAGCTCTTGGTAACTCTTGGACAAAAATTCTCTGCAGCTTAGCAAGCTTAAAGAAAACAATTTCATTAACCTATTTTCTTTTTTTTTTTTTTTTTTTTTTTTTTTTTTTTTTTTTTTTTGCTTTTTGGGGTAAAATAACCCAGAAGGATTAGTCTTCTGTTCAGACTATTTGGCTGTTTCTTGCAGGTGTTTGGTTCTGAAAATGTTTGGGCAGAACACCAATAATTTAGTTTATAGATTACAGTGTTGCCCAGTTTCCTGCATGTTATTGCAATGTGGAACAATACCATTACAACACCTGACATCTGCTATGAACTTTTATTGGTTTTTTTTAACCTTTTTAGTCTGTGTGTCTCTTCACAAAATATTTAAGTGTGCCTTGGCCAGTAACTTCAGCTGTTTACCCAAGTAGCTGCAAGACATCTCTTTCAAGATAGGTCACATTTCACCTTCCTGAAGGGGAAGAGGACAGGAAATTTAACACTGAAGGTCAGCATGGCCAAAGCTTTCTGATTTCCATAAAGATGCTTGACAGTGACATCGTATCTACTGTGTGTCCCTTTGCTTTATAGCTGGAACTTCATTGCATGATGGAAATGTTGCAGGAGAATGATTGATCTTGACTTTCCCCAGTGCTGYGCTAGGAAAAAGTAACAAATGGTGTCATTGCTGAAGCCTGTGAAACAATATTTGTAGTCATGGTTGTAGCTGGAGCCAACGACAGAAGCRGTGAACCAGAACTTACATAGAACCCAAACCTTGCCAAGGTCACATGTTATTTTATTTATTCATTTTAACTTGACTAAGTAGGGTTTTGATCATTTAACCATGGCCCCTGTTCATAAGAGTCCTATGGGTTTGTGAGAAAACAACTCTTTGGTGTTTTTAAATATGATTTCAATTAAATATTGTTATTCAGAACAAATGTTTTCACCTACCATATCACGTAACTGCAATCTGTGCTTTTGCTTTCAAGTCTGTTATAGTGAACACAGATTAAATGACCAGATAAAATAATTAACAGTGGCCTTGTGTGAAAAACAAATACATTCAGAAATGAGACTGAAAAATCCTAATCTCAGCTGTATTTAACCAAAACAGCATTCTGTCAACCAAATTCTGAAACACTGGTTTCTGGACAATGACTGTAATAAGCTTCCCTAGAATTGAATGCAGGCTGCTTGCTGCAGGGATGTATTCTCAGCTGAATAAGTGCATGTTGGAAGTGATTATTAGTGTTTTTAATTATATCACGGCAAGTACTGTAACAAGGAGACACATTATCTTTACAGTTCCATTTCTCAGCCATTCATTCTGTATAAAGATGTGGCTGTGTTCTGCTCAACACCTGACACATGCGTCTCAAAAATGGCTCCATTTCAAATGTGAGTCAAGTGATCCCTGCACAGAAGGCCTAATGTTCAAAATTATTGAACCCTCATGTTTCTGATGGAATTCAGGGTGAGTTGTTGCTTAAAACCCCTTTCTGGACATTGCCATCTTATACTGGCAATTGTTTGGGTAAAAAAAAGGCTATATGATAACTTATATGTTAT
Source organism: Malurus melanocephalus (assembly GCF_030028575.1). Lineage (NCBI taxonomy): Eukaryota > Metazoa > Chordata > Aves > Passeriformes > Maluridae > Malurus > Malurus melanocephalus. Next base: position 1,239,006 of record NW_026623417.1, on the reverse strand, counting down.
CACATTTTTTTTCTTTATGCTAAATCACAGTGAAACTCCTAATGAAAAAAAAAAAAAAAGAACAAGGAATAGTGCAACTTGTAAAATAAATCTTTTGCTAAGCACTCTCAGTCTTCCCAGCTAGAAAAGCTGCCATGAGCCATCTTTTTAATAACTTTAGGAAATATTATGTTACAAAAGTTACAAACATATATAAAGGCCCACTAAACATTATGTCAGACTTAAGGGTCTGACCTTTTTAACCTCAAAACTACAGACATTTTAACCAACTTGCATTCATAAAAGAAGTATTGATAGACCCTTAACTCTTGTGAATCCAGTGATTACTGGTATGAAAAAAAGAAATAACACATTGTGAACTATGTTGCAATAAATCTATATAAAACATAGTTTATAGTTTTATAAGTTTTAGATTGTCATGATAGATTTCTGTGTTTATCAACAACATTTAAAAAACCCTGCAAAAAACAGACARCAAACCTGGAATACCACAAACCAATCAATAAAGTTTAAAAGTTCCAGTGAAGCTAACCTATAACAGGTCCTTGTTTGGAGARCACGCTCAAGAAACACATGTGCCTTTAAGAGGTCTTGAAAGAATTTACACCCATGGACCATTACCATTTCCAAACACCCTGCAGCTTTACCAGCCCAACATGTGCTGACTGTATATCACCATGACCCTTTCACTAAAGCTCTTTTGACTGGAGTGCTTTTAATACCCACTTTCTCAGCTGAGCTCAGGAGTGATTTGTTTTACATGCCACATTAATCCTTTCCACATTTTCTGGATGAGGCAACCACAATTCCACTTGTGAGGTGTTTCTAAAACATAGTTATAGGAATAAAGCAGCAGGGTCCCAGACTTGACAACTTCCCTTCGGGCGGCTGACAAAGTGGGCTATCGTGGCTGGTGTTGGAGCTAGCACTCGTGCCCAGCAGCCAGGGTGGCCTGCTCTCCATGGTTAGTCGGAGGCCCAATTATTGTTGGCAATTCAGCCACAATTAAAACCCTGTAGGGATCTGYGTAGATTTAATGTCCAATGAAGGCTGATGCAGATTAATAAAATGCAGCTCGTCTTTTATAAGCTTTAGATGAAATGCAACAGAGAGAAACAGAGCTGAAAGTATAAATTGCAGCTCCGTAAAACCCAAGAAGTTTATGCCTCACACCTACGTGATTGGAGGAAAAGAGCTTTTTATAAATGGGCAATTAGTGTTCAGTGTGCTGGCTTTTATTACGTGGTAATTTTACAGTTTTCACTTTAAAGACACCCCCAAAAAAATCAAAGGCCAAATGAATTTCTGTTGTATGCATTTATGAGCTTACTGCATTTATAATGTTAGCTCAATGTTACTAATGTAGGGATTTGAAAATTTAGTGTTGTCAACAAGGCTAACAGAGTGGACCAACCAATTATAAACCTGTTTTTACATGTCAGCGCTGYGCACATTTTATTAACAACTTAGTATTATGCTCCATTTTTTATGTGTTAAATCGAACTGTACAAGTAACTGCAGGATAAAAATTATGTTCCTACGCAATTTAATTTATAGCTCTTCCCCCATAAATTTTATTTACAAGTTCAGTGGTCTGAGTTGAACTATAAATTAGAGTGAGGTGAGTCTTATATATAACTTGATTTACTCTGGTAATTTCTGAATGAAGTATCTGAATCCACATGCCTGTCTACAATTGTCTTTACAGCAAGATGAAGCAACAGAAGAAACGAGTCAAGAGCTTTCTCAGTGACTCAAGCTGATCAAGAGTTTTCTGTTAAAGGCTTTTATGCTCACACATGAGACTGTTCAACAAAACTTCAAACAAAAAAAGTAGCTTCATGAGCCATTCATGCTGTGTGGCAGGTGTCACCAGATGGTGCCATTTCAATCTTCCAGACTATTTTTTCCTTTTATTTAAGCACATAAATAAATATTTGCTCCTGGAATGATATAATATTTTTTTAAAATTTGTGTCATATAGATTTGTGTCTGAAGGTAGCTGTGTTATTGGAAGGTGAGGTTGCTATTTGCTTTAATCTCATACTAAAATCTGTTCTTTGGCTGGAATTGTTTCTTGTAATCCCAATTTTACTGATGAACTGAGACTCTTTACAAGGGAATTACTTGCATGCTGTTCGAATGTCTCTGTTTCAGTACTTATTTATATSTGTGAATAAACAAAGTTATACTTAGAATATAACTAGAGGCCACATGTTTGATTTCCCTGATCTGTGAAGACACCTGCAGTTTCTCTGCAGGGGGACAACAAAGACGTTTACGCAAAGTCTCCTTTAATTTGCAATGAGATATCTGTTAGTCTTTTAAGATACGCTAATTTTCAGATATGCTAATTACCTGCAGCTGGAAGCTGGGGGCACAGTGTTTTTACAGGTCTCCTGGGCATCAAGTAGAACCTCGCTGCCAGCTGTGCCAGCTGTGAAGACCTTGTTGACTATACTTTTTCAGGTTTTTTACTTTTCTGACTATCTGCTGGTGGAGTGCTCAGTAGCACAGAAACRTCAGCACATCTTCTTCACATTTTCTTTTTGAGAAAGTATTATTAAAGTATAGAAGCTCTGACCCTGAACTCTTACCACCTTCATCTGACTGGCTATTTCAAATGTTTCTCAAAGCTCTTGGGCAAGGAGAAGTACGACTGAGCCACTGTTTGTTGCCAGTAGGATACAGAGGGCAGTGGGAAGTATTAAAGAAATAAATTTTGCTGTCATTGAGGAAGTGTTGGATCTAGTGAAGAAGTGAGAACACACCATTTGTGATGCTGTGCTCATTATTTCCCCAGGACATGGATCGTGTTCCAGTATCACATGTGACATGAGTGTGGGCGCTCATTCCAGCAGGACAAAGCTGATAACTTGCACCAAAAGCGCAGGAGTGCTCTGAGTCATTCTAACTTGTGTCTGAAGCTTCTTCTAATGCTCTTCATTTGAGGGAGACTGCATGGCTAGCAGCAGTCTTCACTCCAAAAGGAAAAGCACAACCTTTCATGGAATAGCCAGTCATCTGCCATTGCCAGTCATGCGGCAACCATTTCATAGAATTAAAGAATCATGGAGTCATAGTTTGGGTTGGGTTGGAAAGGACCTTAAAGATCATCTAGTTCCAACCTCCCTGCCTTGGGCAGGGATATCTTTCACTGGACCAGGTGTCTCRGAGTCCCATCCAACCTCGCCTTGAACACTTCCAGGGATGGGTCATCCACAGCTTCTCTGGGCAACCTGTTCATGTCCCTCACCACCCTCACCCAAACCCTTTAGATTAGTATCTAATCTAAAGCTACCCTCTTTCTGTTTGAAGCCATTTCCTCTTCTCCAGTCACTACATGCTTCTGTAAGTTGTGTCTTGCCTACAGCTTTTCTGTAGGTTCCCTTTGGGTATTGGAAGGCAATTAGGTCACCCCAAAACTGTCCCTTTTCCAGGCTAACAAAACCTATTTCTCTCAGCCTTTCCTCACAGGAGAAGTGCTGCATCCCTCTAATCAACTTGGTGGCCATAAATTTCCTGAAGGACAACCTCTGTGGTACCCTCTAAGACTCAACTCTTCCCAAACAGAAAAACAGAGAAGTTCTGGCAATGATTCCCGTGGGAGCAGAGTAGACTGCATGGCCCTTGTATCACCATRCTCYTTTATGGCTGTAYATGTGCTGCCCTGGACTCCCTCTGKCTGGCTCCAGACAGACTGGCACAGCTCYGCAGGACATCAGCACTGTGCACTCATATTGTCTCCAAGCCAGCGGGGCTCTGGTCATAGGGAATTGTGTCCACACTGACCAATCTGGCTCACTTGCTCAGCTTACTCAGAGTTGAGCTGACACAGCATTGGTCTGTCTGCTCTTGGAGCTGGCTTGACCACTYGACCTGTTCCCATATCTGTACCTTTGGCTCTTGAGGAATGATTTAATTTCCTGAATTTTCACTGACTTGACTTTCTTTTTATTAAAGAGTGTCCCTTCCATAAAAAAAGGCAATTTTATACACATCAAGGGGAACAGCCCCCACACTCCTCTCACTAAGTCCAACCTGTGAAAATTATTTGTAGCTACCCATAGATGGTAACATCGCTTGTATGCCACAGAAATTAGTCACAGAAAATTCTGGGCCGTAAATACTACCCAGACAAATACTTTTCAAGATGATAGTCTAGATTGAACAGAAGAAAATGTTTGATACCTTTAGCAAGATAACTTCCTGGAGTTTTGAGCGTATGTGTTGTAGTTTTTTTAATATCTACCCAAAATGGGAACATTTTATCAACCAACTTGCTTTGTAGAGCAAATAGAAACATCCCTTCATCTGCTCTTCTTTGGAAATTATTACTTATGGGCTTGGATTGCTTTTCTTTTTATTGTTTTCAGTAGCCATTTAATACKTGCTTGTACCTCAGGATACAGATTTTGATTGTAAAAAAGACAACACAGAAATAACAATYGTTGAGCTCTTTAAAAACCTCAGATAGCTTTTGATCACTTTCAAGATCACATACTTGCAAAATTCTTTTATATGCCAGTTCAAAAATCAACTCAGCTGTATTTTCTGTTGGTATATAATCTGAGCCACAAAAATTGCCTACTTCTCTTTTGCCTTTGGGCAATTTTTCAATCTTAGCTAAACCAAGTCYATAATGTACGCCTGCTGGCCAACATTCCAGGTAAATGAATAGCTTTTAAGGAAAAATTATGCTGTTTTTCAAAAGCTTGACATTTTTAAAATACAAGTCCAGAATTGAAACCTTCAATAATTTTTCCATGCCTATATGTTGCGAGCAGAAAAATGTTGCACAAATGAATACATCTGGGATTATTTTCAAGCTGTTATTTCCCACTAGGGAAAATATTTAGAAATAAGGCTCAATTTTTTTTTTTCTGTGCTGAAACTACAAAGAGGCCAGCCATCTTGATGCTTTTCCAGATTTTTTTAATGGTTTTACTGATATTGTATAGTGACTTTACTGCCCTGTTTTGTATGCCCTTATATTCACCAATAGTAAGCATTTATGTTGGGTTTATTCCAGTTTTTAAATCTGTTTTGTGGCATTTATGACCTAAAGCTAATAAGGACATTCAGTATTTTCTTGTAAAATATTGAAAATACCTTTTACCATGAAAATAAAGGGGAAATGTTTTTAAAATTAAAAAAAAAAAAAAAAAAAANAAAAAAAAAAAAAAAGAAAAAAAAAGAAAAAAAGAAGGGGCTTAACCAAAGGCAGGAACGGAATGGCCCTTATTTTAAACTCAGGCTTTGCCATAGCAGTAAAATGGTGTTTCCTAGGCATCAAGGATCTGGCAGAAAGTCATCAAGCCCAAAAGGAGCTCAGCAGAGGTTTGGCAATACCTAGGTAAAAAGCTGTACTACTGGACCAGATTAGGTGGAAAACTTTTAATGAAATGGATCTTTCTAAAAATGCRAGTTGGTTGAAAATTAAACTTTCCCACAGAAAAGGGTTTGGATGCATTTTTAAACATTAAAAATCTGGAAGAATTTTTCATTGATCAAAAGTCTATTTTTATTCCCTTTGTAAAATAGCGTCCTGCTTCCCTGGCTTGAAATGACTTTGCCGTCTTGGAAAACAAACCAGCTGAAATATTAAACACGTAAACACTCTCGCACAAGAAATCTTATAGGATGAGATGAGTAAAATGCTGCTTGTGAGGAGAATTCTAGTTAAAGAAATATCTCACGATTTCAAGCTGGATTTTTTCCATGGTCTTTTTTTTCCCCTCGGAAATGTGAATATTGTTAAGGAACAGAAATTTGGTTCCTTCCTAGTGTGTGTCCAGTGTTTTCATATCCCTCAAGCCCTCTTTTCTGTGGCAGGCTCATTACGCCCATTTTGCTGGAAGCTGAGGTGTAGAGCTGCCTTGCTTACCAGGTTGGTGGCAGAATTATTGTYCTTGAACCCCATTTTTAAAGGCAAATATTGGCTGGTGCTTCCCAGGCGATGTGCAAGACCCATCCTCCTCCCTGSTTTATAAACGCACTGCTGTCAGGTACTCAAGCAGCAATGCTTCCTCTCCGCTTATGTTTTCTTTGTATAATAGAGGGTTAATTTAAATAAATGCCCTCTTTACATTCACAACTGTAAAAAATTGCCTACCAAGGCCCTGGGTGCCCCAGCGTGCCACTTGGTGAAATCCCGGTAACATTGGAATCATTATTCTGACAGGAACCCAGCCAGCCAGACGCCTACAGAAGCGCTTTTCCTCTCCTCCGCTCTGGGAAGCACGGCCCGCAGGCCTCTCCAGAAAGCTCTCCAGCTCCATTCATTTATTTATTTGCTGCATCGCCAGGTCACTAAATTCTGGTTTCTGCGGCCCAGGGCGGGGGGAGCGATGTGCCGGGGAGGCGGGGAGGCCCTGCCAGCTGCCCCCTCCTGCGGAGCCAGCGGCGGGGGGGAGCAGCTGCAGCTGGAGCTGAGCCTCTCTCCAGGGAAAGGGGGGCCATCGCCACACATCCAACACCACCGGGGCTTCCTGGCCAGCCACCTCGGCCCGCTGTTTACAAGGAATTGCGTGCCTTTTAAAGGAAAACGGGACAGCGCTGGCCTGGCTCTGCGCAGCTCTGCTCCTGCTGCTTCATGTGCGATGATGGGTAGGATTTGGGAAGAATTTGGGCTTTTAAAAGTTTTTAATTTAAACTGTCATGGCGTTGCAAAATAGGAAAAGAAAGAAGAAAAATGTGTCTACAGTGAACGTCGCTCTGAAAGTCACTTAATCTACAAGGCATTTCTAGCCAGTAGCTAATTATTACCCAGCTCTCCTCCCACCCCTGCTTATTAAGAAAGTTTAGATATAAGTTCCCATTTGCTGTTCAGAATAGCACAGATGGAAGGAAATGAACATGCCATTTGCTTTTTGTGACCTCAGGGGAGTGGAGCAAAATATGGAYGTGAAAACATTGCCAGAACCCTGAAAGTTATATTCTTTCATTCATTAATTTTCCTTCTTCTCTATTCCATATGCTCTCCTTTCCTTCAGCTCCATGGAAAAGTATTGACGAGCCAAACGAGTAATACAATTAGAGCTTATATATGACCTGAATGKGGCTTGCGTGGCCCATTAGCCAGGGCTGCTGCCGTACAGCCAGAACCTCCGAGAGCAGCACGGACTGTGGGCATGAAAGTCACAACTCTCTTATCCTCCAGAACATCTTCTGACATATTATTTGTGGATTAGTGCACACATATGAGTGGTTCAATGCAGCAAGAAGTCACTATGAATAAACAGAAAGGACCAGATTCTTCATAAGGATGTACACATGGTTCTCATTTTAAGGCTTGAACCAATCCACTTAAGTTAATGTAAATCCTCCTCCAGACTTCAATGGGAATCTAGCCTTTCTGGCTAGCTCTAGTAAAGGACTTAGGCACCTAAGGCAGGATGTAGGTGGAACARCATCCAAAAGCACTCTCCAGAAACCCGTGCTTGGCTGCTGCCTAATCCTGGAGGCGCCTAGTCTTGCAAGGCACTTYTCTTTTTGATTTTAAAGTTTTGTAGGTGACAATAGTCATACAGATCTTGTCCAGATCAGCCTGGTCTGAGCAGCTCATCAGCCAGCTCTTTCTTTGGACTGGTCTAAGGCCAGGAACTAAGTAGAAGATGCCTAAGACTTTTGAGGGCCACATCTGGTAGGCATTTTMAAAGCATCCTGGCATACAGTGATAGACCAAATGCTCTTCATATCACTCTGCTTAAATGTCGGAATGTCAAAACGCATTTCTTTGCACCCAAGTCTGAGAAAGAAGAAAGACTACTTTTTTTTTTATTTTTTTTTAAGATAAAAAAGGTAATATTATGTAGATTGGAAAGATAATGAATTATTCATGGTATTTATTTTTTTTTCCTCTCCTGTGTGTTTAAAGGGCATTTTGAAATCCACTTTTTCTGGGGTGAAAAACAAACACCTAAACAGTCTCATGCCTAGGAATGTCCACATTCCTTAAACCAAGGTGGATGGAATGAATGTCAAAGGATTACATACGGATAATTTTTTTCCACATGTAAGTTTAGGAATAAAATTAACAATGTTTACGTTAACATTGCAACTAACTAACAAAAAGGAGCACTATTTGCAGAAGTGAGCTGCTTTTTGCACAGGTAAAGCTTGGTGCTTCTGAGGCATGCAGGAATCTCTTGTATTACACAAAGACTGCGAGACTGAAGTGTTAACTCTGTGTCAGATATTTGGCAAAATAGAAATATAGCCACAGAAATAGAACATTTTCAACACATCCTGCTCTGAAAATCAAATATCTTGGCTTCTAAATGGTATTTTTTCATTAAAATAGAGGTTTTGCTGTGGTATTTATGTGTCAGGAGGAGCCCATTAGTCTATGATGATATTCTTTTTCCATTGACATTATCTTTTAATTATATCATTCTGAGCCACATCACTAGTGGAGGATCGATTTTTACAGCCCAGTTTACCTATCGCTTCAGCATCTAATTCTGAGGAGGTGTTACACACTTTGAGGTTTCTGCTTCCCTTTTTAAAAATAATTTGGAACTCATGACTGCTTAAAAAGGCATCAACAAAGGTGCCTGTCTTTCCTTTGAAGTCATTTTTTTGCGGAAATCACAGTCACTGACCAAAAGGTTTCAAAAGATTAAATTGTGCTTATTTTACGACATTTTAAAACAGCAGGGTTAAATGCTGGGCCAGCTGCCAGGCAGTCAGCAGCACCCATACTTTCATGTTCAGCAGCCAGACACATCTACAGCAGTTATTTCTGAGTAGTTATTCCTGAAATATGTCACTCAGAACAGCATAGGGGTTTTAGTATTTGTGTGCTTTGATGACGGGCTAATGAAAATGTATTATATATATGCCACGAGTGTAATGAATTTCAGAGTTTAAAAAAAATGTAGTGGACAAATTAGACGTTTTTAATTCTCTTTGTCAACACTGGCTTCTCCCTTAGTTGGAATCAACTTGCAGAACCACAAAATCACGGCTATTGGACACTCATGTCCCATAGGGCATTATCTACATGCAGCAAAACATTTTACTGCTTGCTGCTTTATGTGGAGACTGTAATGGACTGAGGCTAGTTTAAACTCACGGAACTATTCAGAAAGGGATACATAAATCTTGACATCATCTTTGATGAGAAAACCGAGGAGAGGAAGGACACTCAGACACTGTCTCTCCTGGGCAGCAGCACTGTGGGTTTAGTGGATCTTTTTTGAAGTTCAGCTCTGTTGCAGTCAGGAAGTGATTTACTCCTTTTTACAAATTTTCATTCTGTTTTTTTCTTTCTAATCCTCATGTGATGCCTGGTTTCCCTTGCCTTGGTGTGTTTTTTTTTTTTCATCTGCCTTTTTCCATTTTGAGGACTCACAGGCCAGACTCTCTGTGCTGGTTTCCGTCACTTTGTATTGTGCAGGTGTTCCAGAGCACTGCCTTAACTGGCCCCCGGGGGATGTTCCCTGTGCRAGGAACCATACAGCCAGTGCAAGGTGGTATAAACAGCTCCTGTGCCAATTCTTCTCCCTGTGCTGGCACAAGGAGCAACTGAGAGACCCACAGAAGCAGAATAGAGTGTTCTTGATTCTTAAAGGGTACTCTTAGGGACTAAAACAYGAGCTTATCTAAGTTCTGCAGCTGTAGAGCTGTGTGACCATAACCAGCTCCCTGTCTCCTGCTCCGAGTGGGTCTTGGCACAAGGCAGAATATGGACCTTTTATTCTTGTCCTGCTAGCTGGATGAAACCCCACTGTCTACACATCAAAGGGGTTTGATGGACTGCCAAAAATAGTAACCTATACGTAAAACATGTGCTCCATTTATAGCGATCATTTGGAAAGTTTCCTGCTACTGCAGAAATTCAGATTACATTGATTTACTGTTCAGTACTGCAATATACTGAGAGGCTTTTCAATGAGTTCTATTGTATGCATTTGCAGAAAGGCTGGGGAGATTTCTTCCTTCCTTCCTTTCCCTTTGGTATATAATACATAATCATTTGAAGTACATCTTTCTGAGGTTTTGCATAGTTCTAGTGAGGTGGTTTAATATCTACTCTACACTTCGAAAGATATTGTCACCTGTGCTGATGTTTTAGCCTTTGAAAAACAAAGCAATGTTTCTTTTGATGTAAAGACCGTCTCTCCAGTAATTGTGGAATCATTTTATTTTGCCTCTCAGTCTATAGGCTGTTAGCTATGGAAAATACCCTACATGTTTTTTACAGGCACTTCAATGGCTTTTGTGGGAACAAATCTGTGATCAACATAGCAATTAAACAGGAAGGTACACATGAGAACAGAGCACAGGTCTGAAGCAGCAATTGAGCCTATCTGTGCTGTGATCAACACTCCATTGTCAAGTCCCATCTATATTCTGTTGGCCAAAAAAGCTACTTTTGGGGTCCTTCCTAGAGGAGTCTTAATATCACTGAACAGCCACAAAGATTACAACATGAAAACATGCTATATTGGGAACTGGTACATATTAGTGACACATATGAAGTGATGTGGACACTTAGAAGTAAATCAGAGAGTATTATAGYGCTACATCCTCTGCCGAGCTGATTTATAGAGATTCAGTCTCGGTGTTAATCAAATAAGATTTGATATCTAGCAAAGAACCAAGGCTGAAAAGAAAGGACAGCATCTACAGCTCTTAAGACTTGTAAGAAGGCTCATTAATCCATATACTCATACATGTATTGTGAAAAGCTCGCCAATATAGGAGAATAAAAACTCAAGAAACAAGCAGTGCTGGTAACTGGTGGTCTACAGTGTTTCATTCCATTTGCAAACAGTGGCCCGCTTTGGTGGATGATTAAGAARACAAACTTGGCCTTCATTTCAGGACTCATATTAGGGAAGCATGTCACATTATTCTCTCAAATAATAATATACAGAAATGGCCCTTTCCYCTTGCAAAATCCTGGTTTTATTTTTATAAAGCCTTTTCCTTCAGACCCTAATCTGCTGATAGGCACCATAAGAGTTAATTATTCTATCTCTGGATACTATTAAATTCACCCCAATTCGCTCCTCTGCTTCCCGTCTGTTAACGTCTTAGGATCAAAGCTTAATATAACTATTTTAGGCCAAGAGTYCAAAATGCTACCATTCATATTAAAACTTAACAGGAAAGCATGAGTTACTTTTCCTCCTATTAATTAATACCTTTCTGAGTTAGGGTGTTTTTTGGGTTTTTTTTTTGTTTGTTTTTTTTTTTAATACGAAGAATTAATTCAGATTTTCCCATTTTATACTCTCAAAGTTTGCATCAGCCTGTTTTCAAGCATCATTATGTCTCAATCATTTCAAGGGGAAAAAACAATTCAACTAAACCCACCAAATAAGAAAAGAAAGAAAGAAAAGATGGATTTAGGAAGGCAGCAAGAAAAAGGAAAGCCTTTTGTCCGCTATTTTCCTTGTGAATTTCAAAGCCATTTTCCTTTTAGTATTCCTAGCTGTGCTTGCGGCCCGAGGGCKTCGCACGGAGGGGGCTGTTTGAATCAGCAGGACATCCTCGGCCGAGGCTTTCGCTGAGTTTCTGCCCGCCCAGAAGGGAGCCGGGGTAGCGCAGGATGTCACCCCGCGATGGGTGCGGTGTG
>NW_026623417.1:1203824-1226330 GCF_030028575.1 Malurus melanocephalus | reverse complement strand
CGCCGGCCCTGCCGGGGTTCCAGCGCGGGGAACGGGCCCGGCTGCCTCGGGAACGCCGGCCTGCTGCTTCCCGGGATGGCCTGGCCACTCGCCGACGGGCTGCAGGAGGCTGCACCGCCCCAGCCTGCTAAAGGTGACGGGAAGGAGCAGAGGAGCTCKGTACGGGAGAGCGCGCCGTGGTCAGCACCCAGGCACTGCTGACATGGCCCCTGTGAAGGGCAGGGACACTGGTGCTCACAGCTTTCGTTCAGTGGCAGCTCCAGCAATGTAGAATTATTAATTAAGAATTTGCAATCTCTCAACACAAGGCAGGGTATCCCCAGAAGCACTGAATCCAGCACTGGGGTCCCCAGCACATGGCAGACATTGACCTGTTGGAGTGAGTCTAAAGCAGGCCCACCATGGAGCACCACTGCTGTTAGGAAAGGCTGAAAGAATTGGGAGTGTTCAGCCTGGAGAAGAGAAGACTTTGAGGTGATCTAATTGGAGCCTTCCAGTACATGAAGGGAGTCTACAAGAAAGAAGGAGAGGGACTTTTCCCAGAGTGTGTAGTGACAGGACAAGGCAAGATGGCTTTAAACTGAAAGAGAGTAGGTTTAGATTAGATACTGAAAAAAAAAGCAGGGGTGGTGAGGCTCTGGAATGGGTTGCTCAGAGAASTTGAAGGTGCCCCATCCCTGATAATGTTCAAGGCCAAGGTTGGATGGCGTTCTGAGACACCTGTTTTAGTGGAACGTGTTTCTGCCCACTGCATGAGGTTGGCACTAGATGATCTTTWCAGTCCCTTCCAACTYRGGCCATTCTATGATATGTATTTTAATATTTTCATTCCCAAAAGAGAATCAAAATCCTAGGCTATGTATTACTCCAATCTTCGTATCAGGGTTGTGAATACTTCTTCAGAAATAGGGCATTGGAATATAGGTGTAAACTGAGAGATTGCAAAATCTTGATTACTGTTTGTAGGCTACTGGMAAAGTATTTATCCATGTCAAATACCTACCTAAGTTATGTTGTTTATAAAACTAATTCAAATGCTTCTGATCTCAGCTCACACAAAATGTCCTCGGATGGAAGCAGAAATTTTGCAGAAATAACCATGCACTTTTGAGGTGGTGCTGCTCAAACGAGGGATTGGCATTGACTCCAGCTCAAGGACTGACAATGTACCCCTCGACAGCCCACCATTCCAGCCTCTCTCCCCTTCCAGTTCTACCCACAGCACCAGCCCTTTCCTCTCCCCCTTTAAAGTTGTTGCCTAGGACTTTTTATTAGCCCTGCTCAGCTGTACAGCATGAAGAATGCATGCTTTTCCTCCTGCTTAGTGTTGGCTTTATCAGTAAAATTTAGCCGGTGCTTGATGTTCAGAGGAGTGAAGATTTGATGGGAGGGGGGAATAGCCCAGGCAGCTGTGTGTATACTGACTGCTYATTTAAGCAAAGGCAAGAAAAGCAGCCTGGCTGCAAAAGGTAAAATATTACAGGCTATATCACAAGGCTTGGATGTGAACATACGTACACAATGCTTCTTTCACAGGATTSCTGCTGTAAATCCTGGCTGATTCAATCCTCTGTAATGAAAAGGTTGCCCACTCTGAAATTGCCTGAATTTCTTTCTTTTCAAAGTATAGTGACACAGAAACTGAAACAAAAGACAGAAGAAAATATACTCCAGCTTGTGTTAAAAGAATCTTTCTTAGAAAAAAAAAAGCCATGGTACCACTGGGATCGGCCATTCTTGGAAAATGAAAAGCCRTTATACCACTGGGATTGGCCCTTCAGAACCTCTGAAATTTTGCCACAGCCTTCACAGCTGCTACAGAAATTCATTTGACACAGCACTGCATTCCCTTTATGGTTAATTCACACTTATCCGGTGGGTGACCTCTCCAGCTCACAGACAGACAGGGCAGTAAGTGTGAAGYCACCTGAATCCAGAAGCAATACAACTATATTTGTATCATGTGTGTTTATGTTTTTGGCTACCCGTTCATAGTCCTGGATAACAGAAGCCTAACTAAACCACAGGCACCATGCACCCATGAATACACCTGCTGATAATCCTTATCACATTGCTGCTATGCTTCCTAATTTGCTGCTCTGTCAGAGACATTATTTATTTACTGTGTGTGAATCTCCTTCAGTAAGCATATCTTCTTTCTAGGCCTTCGTTTGCAAGGTATGCATGCATTCATGCAKACAAATTCTCCCTAAAYTGTTAACTGGCTTAGGACACTTCATAATCTAATGGAATCCTTACTATGTTTGATAAGCATTTAAATTCTTAGAAACTAGCTGGTCTGTRTTTTCATAATGAATGTTATTAATGTGACTTGACATATGTATACTTTTTGAATAAAATTACCTTGCATATATAGATGCAGGAGACCCCAGTGGTACCATGGCTTTTCATTTTCCAAGAAGGATTCTTTTAACACAATCATTGTGCTGCAAGTGATACAACCCCAGGAACACTCCTAGAAATCTACAGAACTGGAAAGTATTCAATCAACATATCAGTTTATTGCTAAAGCAAGATCATATTGAAGTGGAGAGGATATGAAAACCAATATACCGATAGAMCACAGTCTTTTATTAACTACTGAGTGTTTTAAAACACAACAATGTGCAAAGTCTTTGTGCAAATTGAGTGCCAGGTTTCACTTTTGGACGTTGAATGTTACTATTTTGATARATTTTAAAAGATTCGGTCCAGTAAATACAAAACTGACATATGTGCACCAGAACAGCAAATTCTAAAAATGCATGTGATGCACAAAGAGCCCAGAATATTTATTATTCAAGTAGACTCTCTTTCCTATGTTGTCTGATAGCTGTTAGGAATGCTTAAAGAATGATTTTGTAATTGCACTCTCACAGGATGTCCTTTTGTTTTTCAGAGGAATATTCCCCAGTGTTTCTCTTTTCATTCAGATGCCTTGAGCACAGCCACAGGAAGACATTATTTCCCCTTTACCATACAGGAATATGTATCAACATAAGACCCATGCCACGCTGTTACACTAACAATTGTTCGGTAATTTATTTCTCTCYTGCTTCTCTCTTTCCAGTGGAAATACGTGATCTAAATCTGAGCAAACTGACTGTAGACATTTTTGTTGACCTTACAGGCTTTGATTCAGAATCTGTGATACAAGMGAATCCGCTGTGCAGGATGAGGGTGTAATTCCATCAAGGACTTCTGGTGACCTCATAAACCATGAGAACTGGCATGGCCTTTAATGGGCACCATGCGGTTAAGTTCCCATGCATCATTTTGAAAATKCAGGGCTTCATTTGATATTGCAGAAGGATACCGGACCTACCATGTCAAATTGTTCCTCTTTTTTCTAAAGGAGCTACTCGCTTTAGGTTGCAGTCAGTCCTCTTTGGTAGCAAATGAAATATGCCMTTCTGGAAAATTAGTATTTTCTCTGGCAAAATGAACTTGAAAAGTGTGTTTCATAAAAAAGCACATATTTGAGTAATATTCTTTTAAATAAACTTTCTAAAATGATGGCAGTAAATTCAAGGAAGGGTGTAGTTTGTGCAGGACTAGGTTTGCTTGCAAATTTCTAAGTAACAGACATTTTTTTAAAAATTGATTTGTACATCAGTTAGAAAATACAGGAATAGAATTGTTATGGGTCAGTTGAAAAACTAGGCCCTGTTAAACCCAGTTTAAGTCAAGCTGGGTAAGTTAGCTGAAACTGCTAATGCTGAATGAGCTAGGTTAAAAGCTACTTAACCTAAGCAATTAAACTGTATTCAGTACACCAGTTCTAGGATTCTATTAGGAATTTCCAGGGATTCAATAAGGTTGACTTGAAGTTTYAGTTGGTGAAGTTTGTTCTATCACCTTTCTAAGGTGCTTGGAATTTTCTCCTGCCTTCTCTCAGCCTAGATTTTACTTGCTGAAACCACTGAAGAGCCATTGTGCAAATCTATAAAAAGTTGATAGTTCATCAGCCTAAAAATAAGGTTTTGTCAGTGTGGCTATGATTCAGGTAAATCTGTCTCACAATAGMGACATAACCTAAGTGTGTCAGCTTAGCTTATTTATCATATATGACATCAGTCTGTAACAAGGAGATGCTCTAAAAATTGCTCATCATGATGAGTTCCTACCAGGAAGGGATCTGCCCTTAATTCTGAGAGTACAGATCAGTGAACTGCCTAAGCTCTATTTTGCTCTCAACATTCTAACTAATTTTATTCCTAAATTGGTCCATAAATAACAAAATCTTTGTGACATGCCTTGATGATGTTCTTATATTATTTAACTTCTCGGATACGTTGTTTTTTATTCAGCTCTAAGTAACGTGTCATCTTGATATTAAAAGGGGGAAAAGGATACCTTCTAGACAGAATATCCAAAACCTATTTGCTCTGGCCTTTCTGCTGCCTCAGCGTGAAATACCTGGTGTTTGTCATTCTCTGGGGTAACTTTTGAACTACGTGCTCCCTATGCTTTATTGCAGTGAGTATATTTTTTTTGCCATGTGCATGGCTTATCCATAGGATATAGCATACCTTTCATATATTTAATGTCCTAGACCTAGATAGGAAAATTGTATTTCTTAAGTTCAGTTTAAATCTCTTTAAAGAACTGCAAATGTGGATGTATGTGATAAAGTTGGTTCTTCAGCGTTGGTGTCATAGTACAATRTATGTAGATTTTACACAAGAAATGCCTGCTTAACAACATCAGAATTATTCTAGTTATAATTTCATAGCTGAGATAGTTAATAAATTACAAGCATATGGAAGACTGTAACAGCCTTGGGGTGCAAGTTGTACGTACTAGGTTAGATAGTTTGTACAGGAGGAGGGTCCCTAAGGCTTTTTGAATAAATAGATGCATCTTCTCTGTATTCCTTGAAAAATGATGTATGTTTTTGGTTTGTTTGTACTACTTACTCCACATGAAACGTGTATTTGGTCCAACAATTCTGTGGTTTCCTCACTTTGTGATAATAATTAACACCCTYACTGAAGTCTAAGCAGTGATGACATTTCTTTAGGGGCCTGCTCGGATTTTTTTTGCTGTTTTGCGTTATATTTCTTTCAATATGGAACTGAACCCATTTTCAATAATCAAAAGTTTCAGAGATTGTTGTTTTCTTGATCTTATTGACCATTTAGAAACTCTTTCATGCAATGTATCTCAGACTTTGTGGATGCACAACCTCTCCAGCCTTGTGTATCTGGGTTGATAGTAGGAGGCTCAAACTAAAGTCAGCAGTGTAAGGGTCTAAAGTTTTTGGGGTTGTTGTTTTTTTGTTGTTTGTTTGTTTGTTTTGTTTGTTTTGTTTAGTTTTGTTTAGTTTTGTTTTTTTTTTCTTTTTCTGCAGTAACAGAGAAATGGGTACAAGCAGTGAACAAGAGTCATAAAGTAACTATTGTTTAGGAGGTAAACGTATTAGAAGAGGGGAAAAAAAAAGAATATCTTAAAACTTACTTAAAAGTTTCCTGAAGCTTTTTAATTTTAAGAAATATGACAATGGTTCTCTACTCTCTGCAGTAATCTTATAAAAAAGATTAATAGCTTTGGAGTAGATGTAMATATTTTGAGCTTCCTTTCTGGAGAAAGCACAAAGAAAACCTGGCTTATTTGTGGTTGTAGAAGAATCATAGGTGGCTTTGCATAAGAAAGGCAGGTAGGTGCCAGGGACATCCAAGCCTCCTTCCCTTTCCCTGTTTTTTTTTTTTTTTTCCATAATAACTTTTTTCCAGTATGTTGCCTTTTTTTCCCCCAATTTTCCTTAATAAAGTGAAATGTCAAATCAGCAGCGAATTAAAATGTATTTATAAAAAAAACAACCAAAAGGGCATCTGATGTTTTACAGACATTCCAACACCTTCAGGAAATTTGAACTCACACCAAAGGGTCTGATATTCATTTGAATCTCCATCTGTGCTGAAGCACATGTGTGCACACAACACACATTGAACCACTACAGTGGAAAAAAAAATCCCTGCTCTTAAATTATAGCAGCTCTCTACAATTCTTCTGCGACCACAAAGGCTTTGGTAGTTTTGAGACATTGCAGTGGCTTGGGGTGATCTGATCACAGAGCTTAGTTTTGTTAAAGAAATCCCTTTGCTGAAAGGTATGGAAAAGCTGCAAGTTCACAGCGTGAAGATAGTGTGGAGTAAAGGGGAAGGGTTCAAGAAGCTGTTGTGGCAGCAGACACCCTACAGCCAGAGTTAATGCTGGAAACACTGCCGTTTTAGTTCCCTCCCCAGAAAYCCCCGTGCTCACAGGAACGGATATAGTCATTAGTCCTCAATGGGAATATGACCTTTCTCTTTAAGTATCTGTGTGATGCTTTTGATCCTTTTGACTCTCTCTAAGGGATAGATTAAATATGTGGCACAATGTCTACTCCTGAGTGAGGATTAAGCCTGGCTTTTGGAAGCAGAACTATATTGCCTAACCCATCACCATTTATCACATTCTCTGGGGACCTGTTCTCCATTTTTCTTCCCCTCCCCCCAAACTTTTAGAAAATCCCCTTCTCTGGGGTTTAATATTGGTCTCAGCTGCGTCAGCCTTGGCTTCACTGTAGTTTCTTCTGATTTTGTACTGAAACAGGTCCTATGTCTCAGATATCTCGTAAAATAAAGTGCTATTCTGAGGCTCAACTCTCATGCAACCTGCACTTTCTTTAGCATATTTTTGTGTTTGAATTTTAATAATGAATACCTTAAAATTATTTATAGCTTTGTATCACCCTATATTTCAGTGGAATTCCCTAAGGATAGCACTTGCCTTTTAATGCTTGTATTCTGATTTAATGAAGCAGGGAAACATATGATTACCTTTAGGACCTGTGTAAATCCCATTAACTTCAGTTAAGCCCAAGAATATGCTTTAGTGCTTCACTAACTGGGATGCTTAAGGCTAATGTGCACATAAATGATTTGCTGCATCAAGCCGTAGTGTTTATTAATTTTTATGCCTGTTTCTCTTTTACTCTGTCTGATGATACGATAATTTTGCTCTTATAGTATCCTTGCTTGCTGCTTCCAAGTTAGAAGTTACACTGGGACTGAAGGTCTCATTCAGGAGAGGATAAAATTAATCCGTTCTGCAGCTGTGAACCAGAGAAGTCCCAGCAAGCTTCCCAGTAAAATGAAAAAGTGATGGTATGCCACTCTGGCTCATAAAAATGTAATTTAAGCATTGCCCTCTCAATAAAAACATCACATTTAGGACACAGTAATCCCCTTCTGAACCTTATCTTACTTTTCAACAGCTCTTTGGACTCTTAGAATTGATGCACTTTGAATTTCCTGTTGGTCAGGTAGCATGACTTTCTGTAGCTCCCTCCCACAACCACAGCTTTGCGCGTCATTCTAAGCAGGCAATATCCAGTCACAGGCGGAAAGCGGAATCTGTGGTCTAAAATTCAGTAAATTCAGGAGCTTTAAGGCACTTAGTTGACAGACTTCAGAGCTACTACTGCTCAGAGCTATGGCCTTTGCAGTATTGCACCAAAATGCCTGAAACTTCAAAAATGCTTTTCAATTGTTTTCTCAAGACGCCTGCCAGAATCTTTGCCTTCTGTTCATACTTTTTTCTTTTAATGAGCTCCTGATTTATGACAAGAAATCACCAGACACCTAGGTTCTCTGGGCTTATTAAAGCAGACAAATTCTTTGGTGTTAGAAAATCATCATAAGAACATATATTTTTTCCATGCTAGATTGAATCATTGTAGGCAAGTGCCCCAATTCTCCTCCCAGCTATGGTCTGGAGGTATTTCAGCACTAGGAAAAAATAACGCTTTCCAGTTCCTGGCTCAATAAAGCCAGTGTTTTCACTTGGGGCAGAAGGTTGATTCCATTCTTGTCCCCATAGTATTCTGCATTTTACCTATATAAAAAGATTTGCTTGCTCTGCCTTAGCATTTGCTTGCTCTGCCTTAGTACAGTGTAGTTTATCTTCCAAATAGGAGTCATCTTTCTAGCTTCCATGTCTGAGCTGCACTGGTGATTTATATGCTCACTGTCTTCACGATGTCTTTCCTGGCTGTCTTGTATCTCTCCCCTGTGGAGCACTGGGCCTTGGAATCATTGCAGTAAGGACGGGCAATCAGTCTTCTTTAGATACATAYTGAATTTTACTGGTGCCTGAGTCTATAGAAAGTGCCAATGTCTTTTGTGGTTCTGGAAGGGAAACCTCAGAGAAGTGTGGAGTTTTGGTTTGGATGACAGAGAAGCTGGTTCCGACTTTTTTAAACAAAGTGTTCTTTTTTTTTATTGTTCTTTTCAACAGATAATGCTGTGAATAGATGAAGAAGTTTCAGGAGTTTTTGAGCTGCAGGGTGGTGTTTCTGCTCAGAGCCATGTGCTAGGTTCAGGTTCTCTCTTGGGAAGCAGCCTCATTGCAAAACACAGTTCTTCATTCAGATCAGAGATTTAAGAATATAGGGATGGCCACATCAGGCAGCCCTGCAGCCTGTCTCACAACAACCATGTATGTGTCTGCCAAACATACTGAAGTTTTCTGTGCCAATGCGAATTGGAGTCAGTCGTGTGACATGTCTGTGATTAATGTCCTTGATTTTTTTCCCCATGAATATTTCTAACCTCTTTATGCACAATATAAAATTGTAGCACCTGCAACATCCTGTAAAAAGGATTCACAGAGCTTGCATGTACCTTGTATGAAGTATCTTGAATGGAGCATCTCTACTTTGGGCTTGGCAATTTTATTTGGTAATTTCCAGTTCTCATATGGGAAGAATCCATGAACTGTTTTTCCTATTCAACTTGTTCTTGCCATTCAGTGCTTTGTTGTACCTATATTACTGCTTCTCCAAGCAGAAAAGTCTTGATCTGCTCAAACATCTTCATACAGGAACAATTTCACACCTTTCTCCTTCAATGCAATTTATCAGAAACAATTCCAGTCCAGTCTCCTGTCTGTATTGTATTAAATGTGCATGGTCTAGCCTCAGGCTACTAAGGGATTTTTTTTGGTGAATAAAGATTTAAATCTCAAGCAAGATTTTCCCTGTGGTTTTAGAAAAGTTGAATGCTTTAGTCACAGAAGACTGGATTGTCCTTTCCTTCCAGTGCTTCAATGGATATTTTTTTACACAAAGAATACCATTTAATACCCAAAGAAAAGATAGCRCTGTCTGAGATCACCTCTATAGCCAAAAGTGTTTGGCTTGGAAATAAAAATCTTTGGACTGTTTGAACTGTCTGAATAACCAGGTTATTTCTTCTGTCTGAAACAAGGCTTTCTTTTGCTTTTCTCTTTGAAACACCATTACTTCATCCCATCATCAAATGAGGGGTGAAGAGGGTAAGAAGAGATATATAACAAGGGTTTGCAAAACAGCCAGCTCTGACCTCTGCAGTGACAAGTGAGACACAGTTACACAAATTTTATGCTCTGTCTGAAAAACTTGGCTTCAATTCACTTGCCTAAACCTACATGGTGGGTGCCATTTGAGRCAAAACAGGCTACCTGGGACACAARATATCTCTTCCCACATAAGCAGAAGTTGTGTCTTTCTGGAGTGAGAGCTAGTTGGCTGACTAGATATTTTCGGGGTTTACAAATACCACAAAACATGTTTGCCAATTGCATTGCACATCTTATTTCTTTCATTCTGGTTTTCACTATCTGTGCCCTATGGATTTGTTTTAGTTTACAGGTGTGGTGGAAGTCAGGTACAACAGCATTTGGGTACAATTCTGCTCATTTGTAAAGGCTGTGCACAAAATTCCRTTATCTAAAAAAACAGTAGAAACAGCAGATAATAGTAGCAATTTACTTGCAATATCTCAGTTGCTTTCAGCACTCAGGTTGATGTTTAAMATTTGTTTGGAAGTCTACACTCTTGTGATTCTTTCCTCTAAAACTCTGTCTTTGTTTTGATGATCTTAGGGCAGTCTTTCAACCTTGCATTAGATTCAAGGATTTTAGGGYCATTTGATTTTGACTAGGTTTAGACTTTCCTGTGTCCTTGGATATYGTTTTCTGCTGTTTCTAGGTATGTCTATACATAAATATACCTTTCACTTAACTTGYTGAATCCAGCAGCTTTACATACAGGTGATAGGTTATTGGTGTCAGCCTTGAACACCACCCATCTTTTAAGATTTACTCAGAAATTCAGAGGTTACTAAAAATAGAGATTTCAGGGGAGTCAAATGCCTGCAGCTGAACAAAGAAAAAAGACTATCTAAGTAATCCATGAAGATATACAGATATCCTTTAATACATGTTAGTTGCCAATAATATATGAATCTTTTTCAAGATTCACTTTTATTTTGTGAGTTAATTGGAACAGATTTAAATTCTGTCTGCAACTCTTCCTTTTC
Source organism: Malurus melanocephalus (assembly GCF_030028575.1). Lineage (NCBI taxonomy): Eukaryota > Metazoa > Chordata > Aves > Passeriformes > Maluridae > Malurus > Malurus melanocephalus. The sequence goes on along the minus strand of NW_026623417.1, from coordinate 1,215,984 downwards.
TGCTCATAGGCTGCATATAAGCAGCCATAAAATCGTGTGGMTTGGAAGGAGCCTCTGGAGGTTGTGTAGTCTAATCTCCTTCCAGTTAAAGCTGTCTGCTCAGGGCCTGATGCAATCACCCTTGCAAAGAAAGACTCTTACAGACTCTCTGGCCAACTCCTCTAACATTTTTGGGTTTTGTTTTTCTACACCTGGTCAAAATTTCCCTTGTTCCAACTTGTGTTTCTTGTGCTGTGACCCTCTGAGAGCCACTGTAAGAGGCAGAACAGGTTACCATTCTGGATACCTGTGTGGGTTGCAGGGTGATTGTTATTACTGTAACCTTGAATTGTAGACAGTTTGAATGACTGCTTGTGTTATAACAATTTCTGCCTCAACTTCCAGCATTATCCTTTAAAATGAAGCTTTTGAGAGAGGATCACATCTTATATAATGACTTGAATTTAGGAAATACCAATTGATTTGAATATTAATAAAGTCTTGCTGCTTGGATTTGTATTCTATGTTCGCTTACTTCCTTGAAAGTTTTCCACAAAAGCAAATTGAATAGACAGATGAATGGGCAAACAGCACTATTACAAATGTTTTTTGGAAAGTCAAACTAAAATGCTATTTTTCCTTTCAAAAATACATGTCTTTAARTCCCTTTCCTAATAAAAAGAAACTTAATGAATTTACATTTTTAAAAAATACTTTTATTTTTGAGTTCAAAAGTGGTCTATTTTGCAGTTTTTAAGGACATGTCTATACCAGAAAATGGTATTCTATGGTATTTTATGAATGCCTGAAGGGGCTGTCTCTACTACCAAACTTTTGGAAAAGTCCCCTGCAAGTTTTTTGTCCTCAGACAATTACTGGTTTCCYCAAGAGCATCTAGGCATGATTTGAAATCTAGAAGAGACTATSGTTCATTCTGACTAGGCAGTTTTGGAAAGTAAAGAGGATTTGAACAGATATACACACTCTATTCCATATTGTTAGCCTTAATGGGAAAGAATGTTCATTTGCCTGTTAAATTCTACTTGTACATACTTTGACATTTTTTTCCAGATGAAAGTAAACCAACATAATTAATGTAATTTATTATACATAATAATATGTAATTTCTTTGTGGTAGATCTATTTTCAACAGCCTCACAATTCCCAATACAGAAGGAAAGATTCCATTTCTGATCTCAACAGTTTTATTCCTTGTTGACTGCAGGTTATTACATGATGGCGGTGTTAAATTTACTTTTCTCACTTTGCCATAATTAAAAGTAGAWTTTTTTTCTTGGCAACTAAAAGTTACTGGTTCATTACCTTTGCTAGAATAGGAAAAAAGAAATAGAATTACTTTWGTGTAGAGTGGTAAATAGTCGTGAATGCAACCTAGTCATTTGACATCACAACCATTTCTGCATGCATTCATGCATTGAGCAGATGTGTTGTGCATCTGAATGCCTAGTGCTTGGAGATTTAAGGACCTGGAACTCCCACCATTTGCAGCATTTAGGGCCATCAATCTTTTTAGATCTAAATTCCAGAAATTTCAGTAGGTTAAAATTATAATTACCTCTAAGTATTTTCTTCTGACCTGTAGAGACTAACTTGTCCCCTAGGTTAGATATCTTGATTCCCACTACTGTTTCAAACCAGTGTGTAGAATACTTGACTAGCTGACTAAAGAAGCACCTAAAATCAAAAGGAAAACAATGAACTTCTCAGAGTAAATGAATAGGTAATACCTGTTTCTGGAAGGTCAAATGATGCCTATAAATTATTTCCAAGGGTATGAGCAGAGCTTACTCTAGTCTTTTCCATTACTCCAGAGTAAAAATAGAGGATAACAATGTCTTCTTTTTACACATGATTAGAACTGCATCAGAACCAACATGCATCAAATAATGTGAAATCCCAGTGAAATTCCCCAGTGTTTCTGTTGGCAATGTTGAAGACTGCATCTGTTACTCTGTTTTTAGAATATGTGTCTTGCCAGTCTTGTACTAAGAGAACTAGCTGGGTTATATCCCACAGGAGATTTAAGTGTACCTGTGTGACGCGGATGTTTGACAGAGTGCAGCTAACAGGTGCAACCAGGAGATACAGCAGTTTGTGTCAGTCTGTGTCAGAAGAGAGCACAGAAGAGGGCCAGAAACTATGGAGGATGATGTACACACTCAGCAGTGATGGTGACRTCTCATGGGTCAGAAACTAAAGCGTCTTCCTCTGTCCTCAACTTCACCTGAATTCCCAAGGGAGGATGGAGCTTTGCAGRTTCATGGGTGCAGGGATGCCTCACTGAGGTATGCTGGTTTTGGCTGGGATAGAGCTAATTTTTTTCCTAGTAGCCAATACAGTGCTATGCTTTGGATTTAGTATGAGAATAATGTTCATGACATASTGAAGTTTCAGTTGTTGCTAACCAATGTTTACACTAAGTCAAGGACTTTTCAACTTCTCACCCCACCTAACCCCATCAGTGAGTAGGCTGGGGGACACAGTAAATTGAGAGGAGGCTCAGCCAAGGCAGGCAAACCCAGCTAACCAAAGGGATATTCTGTACCATATGGTGTCATGCACAGCATAAAGATTAGGGAGAAAGCAGCCTGGGGACCATTTCTCAGGAACTGGCTGGGCATTGGTTGGCAGATGGTGAGCAAGTGAGTTACTTGTTTGTGTAGTCTAATTATTATTCTAATTATTATTGATTTTTATTTCCTTCCTTCCTTCCTTCCTTCCTTCCTTCCTTCCTTCCTTCCTTCCTTNTCCTTCCTTCCTTCCTTCCTTCCTTCCTTCCTTCCTTCCTTCCTTCCTTCCTTCCTTCCTTCCTTCCTTCCTTCCTTCCTTCCTTCCTTCCTTCCCGTCCTATTACATCTTTATCTCAACCAATGAATTTTACTTTTCCTCCAAATTCCCTCTCCATCCTGCTTTGGGAGTGGGTGAGTGAGCAGCTGTGTGGTATTTAGCTGCCTGCCTGGCATGACATGATGCTGCACTGGAGGAGATGCTGTCCTTAGCTACATGAGGCATGCACTAATAGATCTGTGTCACCAAGTAAGAGGTGCAGGAGGGTTACAGACTGCATTGCATCAGAGATGAGGAAAGGAGTTTGGTGAGATTTTCTCCAAGATCTTGTAGAGGCAAGTGCCTGAATTGCAATTGTATGGAAAGAAGGGCAGGCAGAGCCAGAGGTGTCAGAGATCCTCATGATGGTGAAGGCTGCGAGCTTCCTACTTTTGGCATCAGGGAAGCATTTCCTGCTCTGCCTGCAGTTTGGCAGCTATGGAACAAAGTCAGTGTTTTGGTTGCAGAGAAAGGGCTGGGAGCTTTGCCTAGAGCAGACCCTGAGCCTGAGCCCCAGCARCACAAGAGACAATAAACTCAAACAGAAGAAATTAATTGCATTTGAACATAAAAAACCCCTTTCACTGTGGTCAGGGTAGTACCTGGAGATATTTGAAATYGCAGCTGAACATGATCTTAAGCAACCTGCCCGAGCTGAGTTTGCTTTGAGCAGGGCTTCCTAGTAAATAATCTTCTGAGGCCCCTTGAAACCTCAGGAATTCTATTTTTCCTTGTCATAGCGGAATATTGTGAAGACATATCAAAAGAGGATAAATAGTGAGGACCAATAAATTATGAGCTTCTGGTACCCAGACCTTTTCATTAAGAGCTAGTTGAGGTACATATGACCTGTGTATTGCTGCGTAGGCATATTCATATGTGGAAAACATCTAGTTTCTGGATCCAGATGGAGCAGGAGAAAAGTCTAGTCAGGGCAGTTCTATCCATGACCAGATGTGGGATTCAAGAAACACATTTGAATGTTGCAAAAGAAAGCAGCTAGGACATTTAGACACCACCTGATGTAAGTGTAAATCAGGCCTTTTTGTATAATCTTTTCCCTTAATTTTAATTCTTGAATTTTCTGTATATCTGTACTTTAATGGGCAAGGTTGTTCATAATTTTCCACCTTCAGGTTTAACCATGCACAAGCAAGAGAGGAGTGAAAAAGTTCACATCCACCTTCAACAGAGAAAACAAAAAGATTTTTGTCTGTCTTTCTGTACATTCCTGCCTTTGAGGCTATATCATTGCTGATGTTCTGTGCCAGCAGCCCTGCATTCTTAATTTGAATATGTATGTAAAATGGATGACCCTCACCTTCYCACAGCTGTGCAACTATTATAACTTCAAATAATGTTTTACAGCTGGGGCACAGGGCTGAAATACTACATGTGATTACTTACTTCTTTATATATGGTATCCTTCAGTTCCAGTATGTGTCTGCTGTTCCTCAGTAGGGCAAATATTGACATACACTATTTTGCTCCCCTTTAGCTCTCACACTTCCCTTTTAAACAGATGTAACAAACTCTTTCCTAACCTAGTCTGTCTCTACTATGTATGTTGACACCAATGGACTTGGGAGTAAGTAGGCCTGTCAGCAGTGGATATTTTTCTCCTCCATTGTCGCTGGAATAATGACATCTCTTCCTTTATATGGTTTTGTGTGCTACAACTCAATAATCCAGTACAGACCTCGCTGTCTGACTGCAAGACACCAGTCTGTAATTCGCCTAATAAGCCTAAACAAAGGAAATCCCTTGACTTAAAGACAAGAATGTGTCCTGCATTTTTAGTGTTCTGCAGACTAGAGAGCAAAATTGCTCTACTCTTTAAAGTCAGAATCATTACCCATACCTGTATGGTCAGATTCTTTTAAAATGTAGCAAACAGTATTATACATAATTATTTTACAACAGCAAGATTTTATTTGCTATTTAAAATGTTTTCCTTGTTTTTCACTTTGAGAGAAGAAGAATATAAATGTTCTAGAAGAATACATGTTGAGGATGGCTTTCAGCTGCTGCTCTTAAGTTAAGCCAAGTGCCTTGGAAGTGCAGGTATGTTTACATCTGGGTTTTATTTCTGGCCCACCTTTAATAAAGATGCAACAACAATAAAGCAAAACACAACACAACATGATAATGTATGGCACATAATAAAGAACTGCCATAAGTACACAGGGGGCTCAATTTTGCTTTCACTCTATCTCTGCAAAACTCCACTGTTCAAGACTAAAACTTCACAATTGTCAGAGTTCCTTGTGGTTAAAAAAGAGACATTTTCCAGAATAATGAGGTCACTGGTTCCCATTTGCCATTCCACAATATTCTGTTTATTCCTAGAATCCCTGTTCTTTCAGCAGTACTTGATGCTCTCTGTTGCTGTTACTCCTGTGGGAATTGAGACTTTAAACATTCATTAAAAAGTGAATTGCTATTGTTGACAAAATACAGATGGCCAAGCATGAACTACTGACACCTATGAGCACACTTTCAGTGCAGTGMATGGTGATGTGGCCATGTGAGTGCTCTGGTTGCTTTTACCAAACCAATGTGTGTCCTTTGTTACCAGACTGGCCCTGGTGTGTGCTTATATTCCTTTCCCTAAATATGGCACAAGCTGCTAAAGTAATTTCTTTAAAAAATGAACTGAACTTATTTTTGCTTTTGAGAGTGAGAATAGATATGCTCTTTCACAGCAAAACTATTAGTGGGCAACATTTGTACAAGGCTCAGCTCACAAGATAATTACCCTGAGTCAAAGCTCTGCTTCAGGCTGCTGCAAACATAACACTCAATGACTCCCAGAGGCTCTGTCTAAGCAGTGGGGTGTGCGCCATAACCAAGTCCTTGATCATCCGAGGGGGGACCTGGCTGGTCCGGAAACTGGGTGTGGGGGTGAAGGGTTGAAGGGTGGGAGCAAGAAGCCAGGGTGCAGCTGGGGCACACAGACACAGACAGACACACATACACTGCTGTCGGGGTTGGGAAGCACGCCTGGCYTCCACAGGTTAGACACAGCCATTGCTTTAAATCAGCCATGTATTTAAATAGTTTATTAAGCTGCAGCTGACAGTCTCTGAAGACTGCAGTGAGATGCTATACCCGGGTGTAGCATGCAGCATTACACTTGCATAATGAYATGTACTGCACTCCAGGTTAGCATGTGGAAAAAGCTGAGGGAAGGCTCAAGCATTTAACATTTTCAGCTTTGGGAATACTGTGTGGTAAGTTAAGGCTGAGACAGTAAGATTAAACTGGTTGGTTTTTTGCATCTTTTTCATCACTTCTAGAGATAGTTATTTTGGTAGAAAAAGAGAGGTAGAAATTGCAGTAGCTACCTCAGGCTTTAGGTTATTTGGGGCTTAAGTTTTTTTGGTTTTTATATCTTCTCCTTATTGCCAGTATAGCTTTCTTTTTCCCCCCCTCACCCTTCTATTTATGAGTAACTTTTTTTTTCACTGTTTTGCTACTGACATATTTAAACTCTTATTTTTTTCCCTCCCCTTTTCTTTATTTACAGTTTTGTGGTCCTCTTTTCTCCCTCATAGTCCTTTATTTATTTTTTTCCCCAGGTTTTGCTTCTTTTCTAGATGTGGAAATTGCAACTTTCCACTGTTTTTCTCCAAATGGTATTTCCCATCTATTGTGTGTGCRTGCATATATATATTTGTGTGTGCATGAGAGAAGACAGGAGATACAGTAAGGCTGCCAACAAAAATCAAAATTGGAGGAGACAGGAGAGCAGAGGGAGTAAGAGACTGTCTTATTGAACTTGGAGAGGAATGAGGCCCACCTGGGGCTGAACCAGCCATTGGGAAGATTAAGGAAATAAAATAATTATGGAAAGTTAGTGCTGGAATTGTGAATGGGCCTGAGAGACCTGGCTGAGGCTCAGGAACTGGGAGTGGTGGCTGCCTGAGCTGAATCAAATGCTCAGTCACTCAGAAATGGAACAAATAAGGATAGCGTAGATACACTGAGAAATTGTACTTTTGTACTTCGACTTSATATTTTTAGCCTTATGAATTGAAAGATGACGACTCTTTCTTTTCTAAAAAATGGAATCTGAAAAATATAAACCCAGGCCTATTTGGTGAGTACTATGACCAAATAGCCAGAAACAAGAACACCGTCGGTGAGGAATCGCTCCTCCAAACTGTCCTTTCAAATCATAGCAAAGATCTCAGCCCCAGTGCAGTGAAACACAAACGGGGTCAGCACAGTTAAAACACACATAGCTGTGAGCTTAAGGTTCCTGCTTTTCTCTGTTTTTTCATAAAGAAGACTTAAGGTAATCTCTTTCTAACTGARTGAGTATTGTCTGCTTCTGAAATGCATTATCCCAAAGCTAATGTTAAAATGTAAAGAACAGGACAGTAGCTTGAAAATTCTTTTTTTTTTTTGCATGGTCATCCAAATGACTCTAATGTACACCACAATGAGAATTTAGTGCTTCATCTTTTACTCTGTGGATTTGGGGTTCCTATTCCTTTGAACTTTAAAAAATTCATAGAAATAAATGCACTTTAGTAAATAAAAGTATCTTCTAGCATGCAYATTTCCTTAAAAAATAAACCCAAAAGCTTCAGAAATTGTCTAGTTATCTTCCTAATACACTTTTCATAATATCAAATAGATTTATTTGGTAGGATGTGTATTATTAAATCTGAAATGAAGTGTGGCTAAAAGTTTAGAACCAGTTCTTCAGCTAGCATGAATTGTCACAGTCATCCACTTCAACCCGTTAAGTTCAGCTTATGAGGAATAGAAGTGGATGGCTTGAAAGGTGCCAAAAACTGGTGGACAAGATGAACTTGAGATAATCAGCACATCTTTCATTATCTTTTGTCTGGATAGATATATCCATTTGAATWTATAAACACTCTTCCTCTGCCTTGTTTTTCATATTTCTTTGTAAATATCCCTTAATAGCTATTGTTAACAGACTGACTGGACTCACAGTCTGAAGTTGCATATGCAGCTCTTTTAGTATTATGGCATATAAAAAGTTTGTAAATACAGGGAAATTTTAAGGCTGGTCTTGTATAATAATACGTTAGGAAGTATGAAACTTCTTTATGAAAGGGAAGAAAGTTTAATGCAGTGATAAATAAAATAGAAATGAATTATTGTATTCTAAATCTCAATGAATACCATCAATACTTTATGACAGGGATTTGAGGAAGGATGGAGAAAGAATAGGATAGCAATGATCAGAGTAAGTTTTGTTTTTATTGCAAAGAATGAGAAAAAAGGCATAGAAAGAAAAACATCTCTTAATCACTGTATACGATGTTTTTTTCTAATCACAGCTTGCACCACTGATACAGTAAACAAAACTGACATGAGAACACMTCATGATGAGATGGCACAACTCATGCTACTAATTTTTGTAGGTCATACAGTCTTTACCAGACCTCTGCAGAAAACATGATTTTGAAATGTTTGGAGGGGCCCACGAGATATTAACTTAAGAATTATTGGTTGTGGGTMGAAATAGGCTGAAGGCATTTCCTGCTGTGAACAACACTTGGAAGTTCTCCTTTTGCAGTACTGCAGAAAACAATGGCAGAATTTATGCAGCATTCATAGACAGCAGATTTCCCCAGACACTTCAGAAATGCTATCAAATTAAAACCGCTCTTCAGTAGGGCTTCRTATTTTGTTTTTGTTGGTGGTATAACAATAATTCAAGTGTGAATTTAAAATGAATCTTATTTACTTGATTGTTGGAGTGTGAATACTGTGAGATACTGAAGTGAATTTTTTAATATTTATTTTCTGTTCTGCTGGAGGTGATAAAGACTTTCTAAATTATAGCTGATGGGAATGCAGTCAGGAACTGTGGACATTGTGTACCCTGAAATCACAGTCAAGTCTCCCCATGTCTCTCTGACCTGACGCATGACTGGTTGCAATTAAACCTGTGTGTTCTCTTTTTCTGGTGGATTCAGTTCTATAAATCTTGTCAAACACTAGTATATCCAGGTGGTGCAATATTAAAATCCCAGGTTATATATTTGGGAAGAGCTATCTCTCTAGCCCTGTATGTTTGTTGATGACTCCTTAGCAATCCATGTAAATCCAGGTCATACTTTTAGTTACTGTGTTATCTTTGACTTTGATGAAAATCGGTCCATAGGCTCTGAAGAGAATTTGACCCTATGCTATTCTAACCACCCTTGTACTGGGAGAGACCTAGAGATAAACAGATATCAAGGTTTTCCCCACATTTATGCAAGCCCAGACAACAGCATSTAAGCATCACCTGGGTCCTTACTTTCCTTTTCACTCTCACTGGAGGCAGGAATTGGCTTGTAGCAAAGGGAGGTGAGCAAAGATTTTAGTGGACAACCATAATGACCAGCTGCTACAAGTAAAAGTGTGCTGGCTGTTCAAGGCAGAGCAGATTAATTACTTATGGAAAGATGCAGGAAGACTGAGAAAGGAGGAATTGACTTCTTTCTGTATATCCAAACAGATTCATGCATGTGAGATAAGGAATTCTACATAAAAGCTTTTACTTGCCTGTATCTAACAGTGAAACTTCACCTGGCTTATGCTGATGAGAGTTGTGTACTGGATTTGTTAGAATCCCCATCGAACCCCATTAGAGTACAAAGCTCCTCTAAAGACAGAGTGATTTCTTCACTAAGCCTAAGGAAGATGTGAATACATTATTAATCTTAAAATATTCTGTGTGTACAAGGAGTAAAATACTTAGCACTTAATTTAAGTTGGTTGTATTACTGGTTTTTGGTACCATCTAATTCGTTTGCACAAGGAAATCAAACCCACTTTTATTGGTTTGTATCAATTTGCATCACACTAAGCAGAGGAAGAAAGTAATTGGTAACATTAGTACTACTTCTAAAGAATCATTAGAATTTACTTGACTTTAGGGATTAGCATGGATTTAGATTTGGTTGCTCCTAAAGTTGGAAATAAAAGAACCTTTCATTTTCAAAGAACAGGGAGAAAAAATATTCCCTAAACTCTAGCATAACACTGGAAAAAAAAATTAGTAGTGATTAAGAAATACAAATCAACACCTTGTGTAGAAGCTGTATTGATTTTGACCAAATGCGGGAAAGCTTCTTATATCAGATAGGTAAAAATGCTGCATTATATTTTCAGGGAATAAGGAGAAGATGAATGATTGACTGACAATAGGCAAATTTACCTTTTGTCCCTGGCTGTAAATAGGACATAGTAAAATTTTAAGTTATGGAGCACCTAGAGAATATTTCACTGGAAGTCATTCTAAGCAGTGGCTGGAATAGGCTGCATGGGATCCTTATCTGTCACAAATCCCAAAATGTGTTCAAGCCCACTCGTAAAATATTTGGATGTATTGGAGTTTGCCCAAGTACAAACCCCACTAGGAAAGCCAATGATTTCTAAAAGCTTGGGGAGTTTTTGTATGAGGACTTTACAGTCTCTACTAGGACCTATTGTACTATTTGAAAGTGTAGGAGGGAATGAAGTCTGATGTGCTGGATATTTTATTTAAAGAGTTAATGAACTGACATATGTTTATACTTACTACTGATAATCTTCCTTTGGAAAACCCATCTAACTTCTTAACTGTACAAAATTGGCATCCTATATGACCTAAATTGGATTTGAAAATGATATTTGGATAAAAATCAAAAAAATACATCCTACTGGTTATATATGATTGCTTTATTGTGCYTGATAAGAATGAAAAGCCAAAGGATTTGACAGTCCTAGAGTCTGGCATGTAAAATGAAATTCCTGAATGGAAATTAGACAGATTAAACTATCCTTTAAAAGACTCTTGATGGAGAGAAGGATGTATTTAAAATCCAATAAACTTCAGACCTCCTTAAAAGGGCTTAAAATGAGGTCCAGAATGCTTGCTAAGTAGAAACTCCGCTGGTTTTGATTTAATACAAAAATCGTAGATTCTAATTTGAAAAAATGCCGTCACTGTATTCACCTTGCAGAAATAAATATGAAACCATATGGAGAAGCATATTTCCACAAAGTATTCTAATTTAAGATAAATTAACTGCATGCTCTACTTCATAATCAAACAACAGCAAATTTCTTGTATTTCTCTGCAATTATTAAAGAAAATAATTTCAGCTTCTGTATGACTTTTCATAAGAAATGCACAAAAAATAATGTGTGTTTGATAGAAGTTCTAAATGGATGTCTTTTTTTTTTTTTTTTTTTTTTTTTTTTTTTTTTTTTTTGGTAAGATATAGGTGTCATAAGAAAGGATGAGATATTTTCATGTTACTAAGTTGCATGTGTGATTGGTGTGCTGGTAAAAGAGCACAAAAGAGTCTTTGTTATATTCTCAGTAGAGCTATTTATACATTGTGACTTACTGTGTCCAAAGACTGCTTCCTGCTTCCGTTAAAAAGTAGTCCCTCCAAATAAAATAAAAGCCATAAACCCTGACATTACTCAAGCTCTGTCTATTGAAAAAACAACAAAAAAAATCACACGTGATTTTGCATTGCCTATATGGAGCTCTCTTGAGTTTACTTAAATACAGTTCCAGATGAAGCATACTGTGAAAACAATGCCTTCCATACCTTAAGAAGCAGAGAGACATTTTATTTGGTTCAAAAATAATGATGGCCCAAGAAATCAGGTGCATCTACAGGGTATAGCTGAGGCTGGGGAGGACTACTGCAGTTTTTGTCATTGTACAGACCACAAGCTCTGTAGTCAGCAAGTATTCTTCTTGCTTGAAGACCCTGGGGGGAATCCTGATACACGATTTGGTCTTGGTGAAGTATTAATGCAATCAAACAATACTAAAAAATTGCTGTGTCTTCATGTCTTCCTTGTTCCCCGTGCCCATGGTCAACCACAGCTCTTTCCCCTATATCTGTGTATGTTCRCTAATGAGCTTCATTTTGATTTCATGATATTTTTAAAGATAATATGCCAAGCTTTCTACAGCCTCTATACAGATGTAAGCAAAAAAACAAAAACAAAAGCCATTAAAAAAAAAATAAACCAAAAAGGAAAGATAGAATGAGATAAGATTTCCGTTCTTCCCATTCTGAGAACAAACATGACTTTGTAGCTTTATAGTGCTGGTCAACAAACTTAGTCCAGAAAGATATAAGAAAAAACTTATTCCTTCATGTGGACTGGTGCTCAGTATAGGCATRAACAAGAATTCCTAAAACCATGAATATTAGTAAGCTCTTAAAACTTTCAGTATGGTGTAAAAATTTTTAATAAGGCCCAAACCAGCTATTAGCAGAGCTTTTTTTTTATAAGGAAGGAAGAATTTCCACTGTCATACACTTCCCAATGCTCTTTTCCATATTGGGAA
>NW_026623417.1:1191744-1203777 GCF_030028575.1 Malurus melanocephalus | reverse complement strand
ATACACTCCATAGAGCTTTTGATTTTTCTGTCTGTGACCATTCTACAGTGTGCCAGGGAGAACTCACTCACCATTTCCTTGCTAGAAATAATCTAAGCACGCAACAGGTGTGAATGGGAATGAAGTGAAAATTGGAAGTATTTAACTGCATTTAAACCAACCCTTCTGTACATAATACATGTCTCTGTCCCCAGAGAACACTCAAATCTCTCATTTTAAATGTGTTAATAGCATTTATAGACCAATTTTGGTTTAATTAGTACTATTTTGCTTTAAAACGAAAACAAAACAGAGTTAAGCAGAATCTCTGAAGAGCATTGATTCCTTTACACACATTCCTTTACTCTACCAAGGAAAACAGACTCCATTTACCCTAAACATTCTACCATTTGCATTGAAATGCCACAGTGATATTTCATGAAGGAAAAAATGCAGTTGCTTATATTTTTATTATGTCTTTTTTTAATGTAAGCTTCTAATACTGTTCCCATGTTTAAATAGCAAAGCATAGTTAAACTTCCATTGCAATATTTTATTCGCAGGTATTTTCACTGATTTCAGAAACAGCTTAACATATACACAGAGACACTTCAAGTGAGCAGTAGGGTTTTCACTGATTCTGCTGAGTCTTAACCAATTAAACTAGATAAACTGTAATTTAKCTAGTAATTCTGGTCAGGCTGTTAGGAGTAATTCAAGGGGTTATCTATATAGATCCATTATGAAGCCCTCACACTTTATAATTATTATGCAGCAGGTTAAGTTTTATTCACAGTTTTATACATAAATCCTGAAGCTCTTGGTTATTTTTTCCTTGTGTCAGAATGAGCTCCCAATAATGTGAATGGAAGTTCAACTTGAGTAAAGATACAGTAATAAAAACTGGATCCGGATCTCAGGATTTGGCACATGGACACTGGATCTATTAAGTCATCTTGTCCATACTCCTGCCAATGCAGAATTGTTCCCTTCAGCATAATCTCCAGTGCCTTATTCAGTCCAATTTTAAATGACTTGGGTGAAGTGGTTTCCATTACTTCACTTGGTTGAAGTATTACTTATTCCAAAGACTAATATAATGCTTTTCAAGCTGCTTCATTCTTATGGATCACTTCCCAATCCCAACATTTCCCCCAGACGAACGTGTATGAGTAACGGTAAGGAAAATGYGTGTAGAGTATAAAGGCCAAAAGGAAAAAGTGGCATGAAGTCTTTCCCCTCACTCAATTTTTTTTATGTCTTTCTCTTTTCTTCATATTTCTGAAGTCTGCCTCTTCACTTTTGCCAGTGAGACTTGGACCAAACTACCTGAGAAACAGATTCTCTGTGAATTTTTCCCCATTTTTCTGCRTGTGAATCATTCCAAAACTGTTCTGTCCCTTCCCCTCCCACCCCCCTTTCTCTAAAATAAATATCCTATTATTTTAACTTTCCTCTGTATTGTATTTATTTTTAGTAAGGCACTGACTTTTATTAGTTGCTGTTGACTCTTCATTATTCATTATCTCTCATGTAACTCTGAAGGTATGTTGTGGTTTATGGGGATCTCCTTTTGTTTCCTTTCGTGGGAATTTTTTCTTTCCCATTTTTGTTGCTGATTGCCAGGTCATCCTTTTGATGGCAGGGCGATTAGTAAAGACAATAGGACCTACACCCCACCCAAACGACCTACACCCCACCCAAACGACCTTGCTAAGTACTGGGAGGGGGTGGGTATGGGTGTGGTGGTGGCGGGCAACTATATATACTGCCCTGCTTGGCTCAGGGGGGCAGTTGGCCTGCTACCTGTGGAGCAGAGCTAGACTGCTCTTTGGTTCCTGTTTTCTGCTGCACTGTGATCTTCTGCCTCAATCTGAGCCAGCCGGGACCTGCGCCACAGCACTCCTGCAGTCATTGGGGAATCAGGTGAGTGTCTTTGTGTGAGGCTGTCACTGGGCTTGTGGCTGGGCTGGCTGCTGCTATTGTTGTTACTACTTATTTTCACTTTGTTATACATATTAATAAAACTGTTATTCCCTTTCCCCCATACTCTTGCCTGGAAGCCCGTGGTTTTTTTTCCAAAGCTATAATAAGTCAGAGGGAAGGGGGGGGTCATATCCACCACTCCAAGGAGGGGGTCCCTGCCTTTATTGGCAAAACACCTGTCTTTCAAACCGAGACAAGGTATTACTCTGATTAGAAGGAATTTTTTGTAGGGGATCCATGGAATGTATTTTTTGCAGGTGAATATCAGTGTGTACAATAAAGATGACATTTTACAAATTATCAGGAACACTAAAAGCAATTGCAATTGTAGACAAGATTGATGAATAAAACCTTTAAGAAAGGGAACAAAGTTTGTGAGCCCTGTTTTGTAGCATATTACATGTAAGCAGATAGTTAACACTTTAAATCACTGTGCATGCAAAATGAGGTCAAAATACTTGGTACTGTAATTGACATTCTGTGCTAAGATCTTTGTTTCAGTTTTCAGCTCTATATACAGTAGATGCTGCAAGAACAAAGACTGAAATTGGCATTTTATTGAGATGTAGAAATTCAACAGCAGGAAATAATCTACTTTGAAAGAAACCCCTATTTCCGTCCTTTTTTTTAATATATGTATATCCTTTAGTAGCTGATCACTTAAAACAGGTGCTGTAATTCATGATTGGACGTTAAACATTTACGATGGATGGTGTCTGTGTTTAGAGACAACTTTATGTACCACTGCTTGTAAGGCACTTCCTTTCAGGACTCGAGTGGAAATAAGATCATGTAACACTGACAAATTATACATTCAAATATTACAGCTGTTTGAATTATTCATTGGAATTCACTTACTCAGTTTATTTTAATATATGTAATTATTCAGAAATGAAATTTGATTCCTACAAATATGTTCCTTCAATAGATATGTTCAATAAAGGAACAAAAAAGGATGCCATATGGGTACAAACATGCCTGACTCTCGTGTGCTGCCAGTCCTGTTCAGGTTTCTGGGCTGTGACAGCTGTATTGGGAACATCTGGAAGAAGTTGCAATTCAAACGGGCAAGCATGCCAGGGCAAGTCTGGCCATGCCAGTGAGAAAGTCAGGGCAGAATCCTGAGGCTATGGTAAGAAGTGGTGCCTGAGCACTGAAAAGCTTTATTGCAGCTTGCTTTGACTAATTCAGGTTCTCAGACAGAAATGAACTGCTGACAATTGCCATCCATGTGAGCCAGTTTCATGCAGAACGATTACTGTCGGAGGTATATACTCACCTTCACTGGTTTACAAACCATTCTTTTTTCTTAGATATCCATATCTACCTCCCAAAGAATAAGCACCTGGGATTTCAACTGTGTGGAGATGAGGATTACCCCTCCAGAATATGTAGGTGAGCACCCTTCTTCCCTATCCTAACTCTGCACAGATATAAACTATATGAATATAAAATACCTAGGGTGTAGAACAAAGAAAACCTGGATTTATAATCGTTGTGTCATGTGTATGAATATTCATGATGAATCACGCATCATTAGCCCAAGATGTACTTCTGCTGAGCAGGAAAAATCCTAGTGCAAAATATATAAGGTTTATTTAATAGATTTTTTTTTTCTCTGAAGCTTTTGAGAGAGTCACTTACATTTAGTCTCCATTTTGTCATATTGGTAAATTAGTTTTTCTGCTCTTTAGCRCAGGGATAGAACATCCATAAAAGCAACATTTGTCCAGTGTATAGTATAAGTGGTCTGCTATTCTAAGGACAAAAAGCAATAAAAAATGGGATATCACCCAAGAAAAGATTTGAGAGGCAAATAGAACCTGGAAAAGAGAGAACACAGGAAAASAAGACACAATACAGAAGGTATGTCATATAGGAAACATTACATCCTCCTTCTGGAGAGAGCTATCGTCAAACCTGCTATTATCAAAACAAAAGCTTCTTTGACCATAATTGGTCAAAAAGGCACTGGATCCTTTTCAAGCTAGTCCTGTGTTAAGATGASATCTGGATTTCTTTTTTTGTTTTTATCATCAAAACAGGTCTTACCAGTGGTAAGTTTGTTCAGAATACTTTTATATTGCCTCCAAGCTGTTATTCACCAGCAGTATGCGCATAGGAGGAAGGGTGGTGAGTGAGGTTGTAGCAAAATCTGTTCCCATACTGGTGCACTGTCATCTGAATATGGATTAATTAAGCATGTTCTCAGAGAAAAATCCTACTGAAATCTTTTGTAAAGTCCCAAGTAATTGAAATGTGGAGAATATGATCCCTGAGAACAGGCCCTTTAAGCACATTCTTATTCACTACCAAACTACYCAGGGTATTGCCATGCCATGAGCTCATTCAGATGTTAGTTTGACACTTACCTGCTCCAGCATAAGAGTGAATTGAGCAAGGTTTCAGGCATTATTACCTAGGTTGTAGTTATTCCCATTATGTTCAGGAACACAATCTTTAAGAACCTTAACTCCCCAAGATTTAGCTTGCTAACAGCTGTTGACTGACAACTTATAGCACAAGTAGAGACAGTGACAGATTTTCTTTGAGAACTAAAAGAAAAAGAGCCCCAATATGTTTTTCATCTGATTAGGTGTATGGTGATTACTGCTTTATTGTTCAGTAAGTAAACATAAGAGAGAACTTCTTTGAAGAATATGTTTTAGAAGCCTTTAGAAAAAAAAAAAAAGCAACAAACAAGAAATCTAACAACAACTTGCCCAAATGTTTTCATGCTACAATTTGAAGTGCTGCAAGATCACTATGCTGAGCTCTGGCCGGAAGCCCACAATGAAGCCCACTSCTGAGTGGTGTACTGCAAAGGAGCTGAAGAATATCTTGCTTTGTAGGTGGTAGAGTGCCTTCACAAAGTCTTGGAGTATGCTGCAGCAGTCTGTCATGATCAACAAACATAAGCTGCAGAGTACAGAAAAGATGGCAGAAAGTGGTAGCAGATGAAAGAGCATTTTTGAACTGTGTACAAGTCTCTTGGAGCTGAGAAGCCTTACAGTTCTCCTTCCCATGAAAGGAAATTTATTATTTAAACTTTGGATTAAAAATACACAAGTTATCCTCACCTCAATGAATTTTTCACAATCTGTAGATGTGGACTTTGAGAAGGCTTTTTAAACATCTTGCTCAAGATGATAAAGAAYTTGAGTGACTGTCACAAGTTGTGCAGGTGATATAATGCATTTGTTTCACTTGACTGAAAGAAACAATGAAAAGTGAAGCATTTGCTTTCACTGAAGCCCACCTATGTTGCTGATGGCCATTGTACCTTTGGCTTGCAGTAGAGGATGCTGTGYTGCAGGCAGGAGGTTTAGAGAGCAAACAGGAACCTTTGTTTCCTTTCATTTAAGGAAAAGAAAATAAGGCAGAAGGAGTAATGCTGAGCAGCTGTCTGAAAGCTGCTTTGTTTCAGCTTCATTAYGCCATGATCCCTGAATTCTTTTTTGATAAAGTATAGAATAGATTCGAAGAAATCACCAAACTATATCTTTAGTAAGCAGTTTTATTTAGAATTTTCACTCTCTGATGACTAGAGATAGCTGTGAAAATTCTACTAAGCAGATACTGTTCTCTTTGAAACGGGGAAGTATAGTACCTTAAAGTAGAATTAATAACAAATATGATAAGGCATATGCATGGTTGTCAAACTCCACTTACCACCTTTTTTATCATATGGAGAGCAAAGAAATCACATCAGTACAACATACTGGCAGCATGAGAATCYGTCTCATTTAACGTTGTGCTACTGTTGTCTGTTGGGAGAATACTTACTCAGTTTGGTGCTCTCCCCTGAATACCCAGGATCATTTAAAGTTGGTGGAAATGTGAATGCTTTGCAGCATCTGCTTTTTACATTGTAGTTTTCTGCAACCATAAAAACAGATGTCTGAAATAGTTTATTGTGCTTTTCCTCAAATATTATAAAGCACCGGTATGTGCAGAGCACAAAGGATTATCTCAATAGTATTGTATAGGTCTTTGTCTTTAGTTTATGGTCTCTATGATCTATTGTATGTAAGCCTTTTTATGAGACTGGGAAGGGATGGTAGCCTAAGTAAAATTAAACACTGTATTATGACAAAAAAGAAACTAGGTCTTTCCTGCTCTGCAAATGGCCACACTGAAACCCCAAAATTTAAAGCCATTGGAAAATGAAATATTTTCTTCAAATAATTTYAACCCAGAGAAAGATTTAATGCTAGACAAGATGTTGGGTTTTGTGCTGGCAATTACAGGACTAATTTTCCCAAGGGATGGGGGAAGTGTTCTCTCCGTTCTCTCACAAYTTGAAATTCCAATGGGGAAAGCTTAGCTATTTTTATCATGTTGTCTTCTAGTTCCTGCATCACTTTCTTCCATGAAACAAATAAAGTCAAGTACCAGCATGGCTGCAATCCAAAGAGCACAAGATGCTTCTAGGAGAAATGAGAGATATGTATAATGTTTTTGTTCAAGCATCTGTACCATTGTTTATTTTAATACATTCCTGTCTTTATGCCTAAAGAATCATGCCAACATTAAGTCCTTATATTGAATAAAGAAGCATGCTACTTTCCTAGAGGAAAATGCTAATCCAATCTGTCTAATTTACAGCTTGGTTTAATGGTCAGATCACTAGTGGAGATTTTCATGGTATTGCAATAATGTGGAACCAATCAGTAGATTGGCCAGGATGTCAATGCTTACATTTAAACTCACTGAATGTCAGAATGTGATTGGAATTGTGTGCTAAGGAAAATATTATTAAAGATTGAAAAGAGTATAATTGGAAAATTTCACTGAAGGAGACACTCAGGCTTATTTGAAAGGCATCGGAGAGCAGAAGTCACAGACTCAATTCCTTAATTTGCCCTTTCCTAGCATTTTATCTTTATTGGTAGCTGGGGAGTAATGCATCTGCTTGGTCTTCTGCTCTCAGCTGATGAACTTCATCTTGATACATCTTTAAATTAAGAGACAGGAATGTGAAGGATTTTCATATCTTGTCACTTTGCTAAAAGATGGAATGCTTAAATTCAAAGTTTTACAGATTAGGAAAGGGTTTCCCTTTGTCTCCCAGTACTTTGGGAATGCTATAAACATTGAAATATAAATAAAATAAAATAATTCCTCTCACAGTAAGGATTTTAAAGACGATGGCCTTGGTGCTGTGCCTTATGATGAGTTCAGTCTTGTGCAAG
Organism: Malurus melanocephalus; assembly: GCF_030028575.1. Classification (NCBI taxonomy): domain Eukaryota; kingdom Metazoa; phylum Chordata; class Aves; order Passeriformes; family Maluridae; genus Malurus; species Malurus melanocephalus. The sequence continues at coordinate 1,196,617 of NW_026623417.1, read as the reverse complement.
AWTATGTATTTTAGAAAGCAGTGCTGAGTTAGTTAAGTGGCTTAGTGAGCTGCAAGTTCAAACAGATTCTGCGTGCTTGGCCATGTAAAGATTGTGGTGTTTTGAAAAGGCACAGCAACAAAACTTCAGAAGTCTAAGGATCTTGCATGTTGAGTTATAGCTCCTCTGAAATCTTGCTCCATTATCACTGGCTACATTCAACATAAGATAGAGAATTTCTTACATGGAACTGAGCCTTGTGAAACTTAGAAGTTGCCTCTTCCTTGGTGCCATGTAACCCTAGAATTGCCTAAGTTCAGGTGCCCTCTCATCATAGACTTTAATTTTTCCCTGGCCAACATTTTTGTAGTTTATGTTGCTTCATCTGCCTATCTCTGAGATAGCGGTTACTCATCTTCCTCCAAAGTTTAATCAGAAGTATCAAACAATACATTCTTCTTTCATCTTGATGGAGGTCAAGAAGCTTTAGGACAATGCTCTCAAGCACATGATGTGATTCTTGGGGATGTCCTGTGCAGGAGTAAGAGTTTGACTTGATGATCCTCCTGTGTCCATTCCAACTCAGCATATTCTGAGATTTTGTGATCTTTTTCAAAAGGCTCAGTGTTGCAGGCAAACATATAAGAACCTATATCTTAGAGCGTAGCATCCACATACTAGATTCACCTCACTTGAAGGGATTTACTGATGCCCATCACATTATGGAGTTGTCTGGATGGAAATACTCACCTTTGTCTTCTCTTTGTTGTTTTCTGTTGAGTACAGTGAAAACAGTTATAAGTAATGTTGTAAGCCTTACTAATGTAAGGCTGTCATTTGTCAGTTTCCCTCATTATAACTTATTTTTCTACCTGAAAATGTTGTGCAGAGCAATTCAGAAATCCCAGATTTGCCTTTTGCTTATGCATATAAAATCTACCCCACAAGCACAAATAATGTGCGGAGGGCAAATATGGTAAGTTCAAAATTTCCTGGAAGCATCTGTCCTGCTGTGCATATGACATACACATTTCTTGCATGGAAAAGACAAGACAGCAGTCTTATGAACATGTGATAAAWGTGGAGCATATTCAAATACTTTTGTCTGGATTAAACAACCTTATTTTTGAGGCTTGTGATCTCACATGCCCAGAGATGTGACTGCCACCAAATCTCCAGAGAGATGAAGGGCTCCTTTCAGTTTGTTGCCTCTTGGCCACTGGGTAAGCTCCGCACACAGGGTGGTTTTTGTCCCTTTCTAGAGTCCAGCCCTGGATGCCCACCTGCATTTTCAGGTATTTTTGATAAATAAACTCTGAAAGGCTAGTCGCAATACCTTGGCAAGCTCAGATGAAATGCCAGACTATGTAAAGACCTAAGGTACAATGATTTGACTTGCACTTCTTCCAATGATAGCTGCAGTCCGTTTTAGAAGACCACACCAACATTTAAGTGCTTTAATGGGGAGTTAGGTTTCAGATTTTAGCCATCAGGAGTTTAATGTTGTGGTCATGGTTYGTGTGTGTATTGCAAAACTCATGGGTAAAACACTGAATATAAACTTTTTTTAACCCCTAGTTATCTTAGAAATCATGCTTCATTAGAGCAGTGCAAAATGTTCACAATGAAACACCAGACCACACAAAAGTCACCTGGTGTGGAGTTTCGTTACAAACTAGTAACGCAAACCATATTTATCAAAAGATTTGCTTAGCATTGTGCAACTCCTGAGTGACCTGAACTCAATTTTAAGCATATATAGTGTGTGGCTTTGGATCAGAATCATGCAAAATTCATAGCTTTGTATGGTTTTGATGTGAGGTGTGAATAAACACCAGGTGAAGCACAGCAATTCCAACTGAGTTTCAATTTGATCGGGATTCAATCCTCACCCGGTGTTAATCGGTGTAGCTCCATTGAAGTCAGTGATTTGCCCCATTGTTGAGYTACACCAATTTATTGTAGCTAAGGACCTGATTGAAATTTTTAGTTTGTTCAAACCTGAAAGTCAAAGTCTAACTCAGTGGGTGTGAAAGTATTTGGATCAAAATGAAAGAAAATRTTTGGACAAATACCTGTGAAATAAAACTAGTTCTATATTCTGCAGCTGTAAGGTCGCAGCCTTGAAATATAGATTCCTAATGATGTAACCATAAGTTTAAATTCTTCCTTACTTTTTTCTTTGCTAACCAGAAAAATTATTTTTGCTTAATCTTATTTWAAAGGAAAAATTTCTACTGAAGTCCTATAATAATCTTGAATCAAACAAGTTTTGGAGATAGCTAAGAAAACTCATGACCTTAATTGCAAAAGAATGCTTGAGAAATCTTTATGTTGGATTTGTACTTTTATATATGATATATAACTGTAAAGGCAGCAAAGGCATTCAAGTGCTACAGGACTACAAAGATGATCCTAAAAATAAACTTTTCCAGGCTAATCCTGGAGAAAACTGAAAAGTGACATCTTTAACTTGCCTTTCAATTCTGCTTCCTTTTTTTATTGTTTCCTTTCCAACAATTCCATCAGTTCAGACAACTTTCCACTGGCTTTCCCTTTTCCCTGAATATACTAAATTAAGAGRAAATAGAGATCTAGTAATGCAACAGGGTATATCTCTGAAACATTGCTAGTGTTTTCCATAGAAACAGAAGTGTGATATCGTGCATTTATTATTAATGATCAGCATGGCTTCACTGTCTACATCCATGCTCCTTAGTCACAGCAATGTTCCTGGGTACTAGGAATTGATCAACTGTACTGTTAAATTGCTACAGCTGCCACAGCATGGTTTTAGGCCTGGGCCCCTYAGTACTGCCAGACAAATTCTGGGTACAGTGACCATTTCCAAACCAGATGTGCATCCCCATGCTTGTAGGGTGAGAGAATTAAACAATAGAGTTGCAGTTCAGGACATGACAGTTATTTACAGTTATCAGGTTCTGGCATGCATAAATTACTAGACTTGTTATATTTATCTAAAAACTTCTGGTCATGTGACATAAGCACCATCAGTTCAGATACCATCCATGTTTGATAGTAAGATAAATTTTAGGATCTTTTGGAATGTGCCAAAAAAAAAAAAACCAAACAACCAAACAAACATTTCTCAAGAGACTATTGCTCCTTGCCAGTCATACAGACTAAYTCAGGATACTAAATGTAGGTATTTTTGCAGTAGACTATATTAAAAAAAATGAAGCTGTGTTTCTAGTTGAAGGTGAATTTCTAGTGTGAAAAGAATCCTCTTGGCAAAGGTATTAAAACTAAGAAAGGGTGGTGAAGAATTGTATTTTTTTCAGTGGGACAAGTAAAAACTTGGTTAGAATTGACTGGTAAAACATGCTACCTCACTTTGTCAGTGTTTTTACTCATTTTCCCTTTAGGTATAAAAGTGTTTAAGGTGTTATGAGCTGAATCTTTAAAAAGTTATTATGTCATTGCTTTTGGTTGATAGTAAGAAATAAGAGGAAGAACTATACATAAGCTTTTATGGGAAATATAGAAATAGGTATCAAAAACTTACAAAAAAATTTGAAATATGAACCATGTCTTGGGTTTACAAATGACTTGTGGAGGACTACTTTTTAAAAAATAAACAACTGACAACATTTACCAAAACTGAAATGTTTTATGGCACAATGATGGTGGAGTGGGGGGGWGCATTTCACTAGAATGACTTTCCATGAGCATATTCCATTTGGTCATTTTTCCTGGAAAAATAATAGTCAAKTCTTTCCAGAGAATGCTTCCATTACAAAATTTAGAAGATCCTTTCACAGTTACAACCTGTGCAGTGTGAAATGTCCTTTAAACTGAGTGCAGAGTTGAGATAATGATGAGGTAAGAGAGCTGCTTGGTGTGGGATCATTTCCAGGTGTAGAACTGCTTCTATTTTCCTCCTATCTGAGAACACATTAGGAAAAAATAACAAGCTCCCTTTCCTCCCTATTTAGTAATCTTGTTCATCCCTGGCAACACTTATGCTACATGTCATGATTGTTAAACTCTAGTAGGTTAGATAAAGAGGTCTGAATGTTGTAAGCTTGAGAAAGAAATCTGTTGCAAGGCGGGGAASTCTCAAACCCACTTCCTTTTCCCAGAGTCAATGAATGGGGGAGAACTGTATCCTCTGGAGAGGAGTGAACTGAGGAGGGAGCTTAAAAGGGTGAGAACTGTGTTGAGAGGAATTGCCCAAGACATTCCGTTAGAACAGCAACCACTGGAGAAGAGGGATGGTCCACTGGTTGATGAAAGGTCCAAACTGAGAGCTGGGAAATCTACAGCAGCCTGAGGTAGTTCTTGAAAGGTTGGCTGCTTGCCCTTCTGCCTGAGGTTTAAGCCCCAGACCTGTCAAATTCTGCATACAGCTCTGTGCTGTTTTGTGAGTTGGGACTTAGAGTTTTGACTCACTGCCAAGGGCCTGTATGCTCTGCACCTACTGAAATATTTGGGATATTGTCAGGCATTGTAAACTTTTTCTTGGGGTGTATTCATACAGAGGCTTTCTTGCTAGCATTCCATACAAAAATATAATTTTAAGAGGTGTTGTGAAAAAGATCACTGGCTGAAAAGTTAATTTCCTGCCCAAATGGATGACGCCTGCAAGGTAAAATAAATTAATTTAAAGAATTCGGCTGTCTAAATCAGTCTCTTTCAAAAAGAGTTTACTTCTGTCAATAAGGCAGAATCTTGTGAATCTGCACACTTCATAATTTGCACTTGAGGTTGGCAGTTTTTCCCCACTTTTTTGGCAAYGATTTAGTCGTTGTAGCAAGAGCTCAGATTACTCGGATTATATTGTATTACAAAATATACTGCAACATATCTGTAGAAGAACCTTATTAATTTATTTTAATATGAACCCACCCATTGTAGGCTGGGTTTTTTTTTT